>NC_081555.1:129789519-130089519 GCF_963082655.1 Stomoxys calcitrans
AGTGCTCTGATGCTGCTGCTATGGTTGGTTTACAAAGGCTATATCCTTATAAAATTGTCACTGATTTTGTTGATGTGGTTGTTGCTGCTGCTCTTTCTGTTTCTGGTTTAAGACAGGCTATCATTTAACTTTTTCAATAATGGCCAGCTAAGACAGTGCCAGCTACAGCTAGTACGTAAAAACACGTGCTGTGATTTCAACCTTACTGCCCTACGGTATCACACAGTGGTAAAAATCAAGGCAAAGCGCAGGATAATAATCTCATGTGGACGCTGAAGACACTATGGTGACATCCTAGATAGCTAAAGACATGCATCCTGAGAAATGGCTCCTTATGGTTAGTCTCTGTTCCCCTTTATACACAGATAAAAATAAAACAACAACTTTTGTTGAAAAATCAACTACGAAATTTGTCAATTTTACTGCAACAAAAAAATTTAAAATTTTAGCAACCCAAAAACCAAGTTGCGTGTCAAGCCCACAAATAACATGAATTCTCAAAGTTTGCACCTACATCCATTGTTGAGCTCAAACATTACAAAATATGTATTTCTGGGTCGCATATTTGCTATTTAACTAACTTATGTGTTTTTAAGCAACAAAATTGGTTGAAAAAGTGTCATTTGACTACCAATAACTAACTTTAAAAACAAATTTGTTGAAAATCCGGAAAATTTCAAAGTTTTCTCTGCCAAATAATAACTGACACATTTCAATAACTAAAATCATTAATTCAATTAACAGAGTTGTTGCTTACCAACTCTATACAAATGAAGATGTTGAATTTTTCTTGCTGTGATTTTTTTCTGTGCAGCCTTATTCTCAAAGTTATGCTTTTCTCTCCAGTATCTTTCAAACGCTGTTCACCACTGTGCTTTCAACCCTGGGCAAACATCATTCATCACTTATTGGATGCTTATCTGTCATCTTGGCCAGTTGAGCTGTATTTGAACAGGTTTCCTTGGCCATGCTTAGAGTTTTGCCTTCTTTGCTTCTTTGTTATAGTCAAGGTTTAGTTAACTTGGCTTTGTTGGCGTTTTGTTACCGGATTATTATGCTCTTTCCTGCCTTAGGGTTCAAAGTGTTAATTTATTACAAGGATATCCGCAATTCCCCCCCCCCCCCATTTTGCTGTGCTTCTTAACGTTTTGCTGTATTTGACATTCTAGTTGGCTTTCTTAGGTTTTGTATGCTCTCCTCTCCATCACAGAAAGCTGATTTGCTTTTGATGCTTTACATCTTGGGGTTATATGGAAAATAACATTTTTAGGGTCAAATTGCAATTAAAATGGAATTTTCTTGGAATATTTACCTGTTGTGTAAATTTTGCAAACATTTCATAAAAGTGTTTGTACTGGGGTTTGACACCGCTGCAGTGGTTAGAATAACATTTGACAAATATGTTTAGGATGACTGAAGGAAGGAAAAGGCACAAAATTTTATTTGTGGCTTTGGCAAATGGTCATAATTAGAAGGGAAAATGGGAAACAATTTCAAATTAAATTGCTTGGGTCTTGCAAAACTCAATATTAAGGAAATTTCTTAAAACCGCAGTGGTGTTAAGGCTGAATGATAACTACAAAGATATCTGGAGGTCAGAGACATTTTTATGTGATATAATCAAATTTTATTAAAAAGGTATTCATTGCCTACGTAGGCCACCGTAGAGCGGAGGTTAGCATGCCCGCCTATGACGCAGAACGCCTGGGTTGGAATCCTGGCGAGACCATCAAAAAAGCGGTGGTTTTCCTCTCCTAGTATTTGGAAGGTACTATGCCATGCAAAACTTCTCTTCAAAGAGATGTCGCACTGCTGCACGCCGTTCCGACTTGGCTCTAAAAAGGAGGCCCCTTATCATTGAGCTTCAACTTGAAACGGACTGCACTCAATGATATGTAAGAAGTTTGCCCCTGTTCTTAAGAGGAATGTTCATGGGCAAAATTTGCTTTTTGCATTCATTGCCTTTTATCCCATGGTAGGTTAAAAAATTTCTATTAGAACCCAAGTTATAAATGAATTTCGATATAGATGTGGCAACTCTGGTAAATTATCGATGGAACTATCGATATTTTATTTCTTATGTGAATATCGAATGATATTTTTCCTATCGGCAAGGTTACATTTTTTGCAAAATTAAACAAAAATAAGTTTTTTTTTAAATCACTTTTATTACAACTGGGTTAAACCCATTTTAGTAATTCTACATTAGGTGATTTTCTGTACTTGACACTTATTAATTAATATTAGCAAGCAAATTTGGTGAGACATGATATATTAATTATACTCTATTTTAAATTAAACTAGCCGAACCGGGCCCGCTCCGCTGCGCCTTTTATAACTCTCTAATATCTTTTTAGGATGGGACACTTCGCCCTGAATGCGGATATCGAATTCGTGCTATTGTATTCTATGACGCTGAACGCGTTCGAATCCTGGCCAGAACATAGGGCAAAGCGGTGTTTATCCTCTCTTAATGTTGGCGATATTAGCGAGGTACAATGCCATACATGGCACTGGGGAACGGATCCTGGTGGTAATGTTCTTCCTTAGGGTTATGTTCTTATTAGGGGAGGGTTGGCACCTCAGACATTTCGACTCAAATATGGATATAAAATTCGTGTTGCACCTTTAATTTGAGCCCCATATTGCCATAGCCGGTAAATATGAACCGTTTGGAGGGTGTTTTGAGGTTGGGGAGGCCACCGGCACTTTTCACTGAAATTAGATATCAAATTCGTTCTTTATTCCCAACGGAAAAGAAGTTCAGTTTAGGAGGTGCCTAAGGGCGTACCCCAAAACACTTGGCTCCAAAATTTGCTCCAACTCTCAAATACCTTTCATTAGAGTCTCATATTATCATAATGGGTCAAATAACCCATTTGACGTATCTTTGGGAGGAAAGGAGAAAAGCATCACCTAGACTTAAACGCAAATTTTAATGTCATAGTCAAAATATACCCCCTTTGGGGGTATTTGGGGTTGGGCGACCTCGCAATACTTGGACCTAATATTTTATGCCATATTTGTAATCTACCGTCCAATACTTTTCATTTGTCCCATATTGACATAAACTTCGAATGTATCTGTTTAGAGGAGTTTTGGGGTTGGAGGGGCCCGCTAGGTACTTGGACCCAAATGTTAATGCCATATTCGTTTTCTGGTCTCCAATACCTTGCATTTGATACCCTTATTGTGCCCATCGGACCACTTTCGGATATGGGTGGCGTTTTTGAAGTTAGGGGTAGGGTCCGCCTCCACCCTATATCTAAAAATTATATAGCCTATGTTTTCTTCCAGACAAACGTCCACAATCTATGAAAATTTAAAGAAAATCGGTTCAGCCAAATATCATATACCCATTATGAGGTCTAATGGTGTTTTGAGGGTTGGCGTGACTCCCTATACTTCGATCTGATTTTGTATGTCAAATTCGAAATCTACTCTCGAATACCTTTCATGTGAGCCCCGTATTGAAATGAACGTTCAATATGTCTGTTTGGGGAAGTTTTGGAGTTGGGGCGGCCCGATGGGTACTTAGACTCAAATTTTAATACCATATTCGTATTCTACTCTCCAATACCTTTCATTTGATACCTATATTGTCCCTATCGTCCTACTTTTGATGTTGGGTTGTGTTTTTGGCATAAGGGGAGGGTCCGTCCCCCTTCCGATACCGAAAAATTATAAAGCCTATGGTCCTTCCAGACCAACCTACACAATATGCGAAAATTTCGAGAACATCGGTTCAGCCGTTTTTCAGTCTATACGGAACAAACAAATCGAGTCCCATATATCTGTGATTGGCTAATGTGTCCATTTTGGGCGTTTTTGTGAGGCTGGGGTGACCCCTTATACTGCGACATGAATTTGTATACCAGATTCGTTATCTACTCCCGCATACTTTTCATTGTTATCCGATTTGGCTCAAATTTTCAAGTGAGGTTATTGTATTACTTCCGACAATTGTGCCAGGTATGGTCTAAATCGGTTGATAATCTGATATAGCTGGCATATAAACCGACCTTGGGTCTTGACTTCTAGTAGACGCTCTAGGGGGCACAATTCTTATCTGAATCGGCTGATATTTTGCACTAAGGTATGACTCGCAGCAACTGTGTCAAGTATAGTCTAAACCAGTCCATAAAATGATATAGCCGCTATATAAACCGATCTCCCGATTAGACTTCTTGACCCTCTAGAGAGCGCAATTACTATCCGATTTGGCCGAAATTTGACGTGACGTGTTTTGTTATGACTTCCAACAACTGTGCTATGTATGGTTTAAATCGGTCTATAACCTGATATAGCCGCCATATAAATCGATCTTGGGTGTTGACTTCTTCGGCTTCTAGAGGGCGCAATTCTTATCCAATATGGTTGAAATTTTGCATATGTCGTTTTGATATGACTTCCAACAACTGTTCCAAGTATGATATAAATCGGTATAGAACCTGATATAGCTGCCATATAAACAGATCTCCCAGTTTGACTTTTTGAGCCTCTGGAGGGCGCAATTATTACTCGATTTGCCTGTAGTTTTGGAGGTGGTGTTTATCTATGACTGGTGTTTTTTTATTTCAAAATTTCGAAATATTGTGATTATCGATAGTTTGCCAACTGTAAAATAGACCCCACAGGCACATTCAATACCTTGAACTAGAAATTGTAGTACAATTTGCATAATCCCTTCTGTAAACTAAAAACTTGTTATTGGATTTCACTTTATGTAATTTAGAACCTACATCCTAGATCCTACAGGTAACGGTAGAACTATACCTAAAAATTGCCAGTTTCAGCATTTTTCTATAAATAGTTTTGAAGAGCCTACATGGGATTGGGGTATACTAATTTCGTCATTCTGTTTGTAACTACTCGAAATATTTGTCTGAGACCCCATAAAGAGGGCGCAATTCTTATACGATTGGAATGAAATTTTGCATGAGGTTTTTTTTTGTTATGATATCCAACAACTGTGCTAAGTATGGTTCAAATCGGTACATGTTTTGATGTAGCTGCCATTTAAACCGATCTTGGGTCTTGACATCTTGAGCCAATAGAGCGGGCAATTTTCATCCGATTTGGCTGAAATTTTGCATGACGTGTTTTGATATGACTTCAAAAAATTGTGCTAAGTATTGCGCAAATCGGAACATAACCTGATATAGCTGCCATGTAAACCGATGTTAGATCTCGGCTTCTTGAGCCTCTAGAGGGCGCAATTATCATCCGATTTTGCAGAAGTTTTGTGCAATGGATTTTCTCATGATCTTTAACATACGTGTCTTATATGGTCTGAATCGATCAAAAGCTTGATACAGCTCCCATATAAACCTATCTCTCGATTTTGCTTCTTGAGCCCTTACAAGGCGCCATTCTTACCCGAATGGACTGAAATATTACACAATGACTTTTACAATGTTCAGCATTCATTTATGCTTCGAATCGGACTATAACTTGATATAGCTCCAATAGCATAACAGTCCTTATTCCTTATTCTTTGTTTGCCTAAAAAGAGATACCGCGCATAGAACTCGACCAATGCGATCCATGGTGGAGGGTATATAAGATTCGGCCCGGCTGAATTTAGCCCGCTCTTACTTGTTTTTTAATAATAACAGCAATTTTTTTTTTGTTTAAAAAAGATACAAATCACTGTGGGGAGGCTTAATTATTCAATATAATCTGCCAGTTTCTCATTACCATTTAAGATATATTTGTTTTTATAGAGAATAGCTATGCATTTGAAATTCTTTACAGCAATGCAATAAAAACATAGAACTTTTTCTAAAAAAAAAAATGTTAATACGACAACCACAATTGATTGGCATTTTTGCTTTTTTTTGGCTTACAAATTATTCAATGCTTATTTTTGCCAAACAAGAAGAGTGAAAAACTTCCATTTTGCCTAAAGCACAGAAATTTGTCATTAAATTGCATGAATATAATGAACATTTATTAGTACCGCAAAATATAAACAAACGGAAGTGATTTCAATAAAACGGAAATTTATACATTAACATTGCCCATAAATCCAACTTATTCCAAGTCATCGTACATATATACAATATGTGAGTGTGTGTGTGTGAGTGTATGCGTTTGTAGGATTATTGTGGATATGTGCGTTAAACACGAAATGATAGATGTAAACAAAAACACACACAAAAAAAACGACAAAATAAAATTCCCGCGCTTGAAATAAAACAATCAACAGCGAAACCGCCAAACAAGAAAAAAATATATGGGGAATTTTTTTCACGCACTTTTTGTTGGCCACTTGAATTGGCAAACTGTTTGTCATCCAACGACACTTTAACAACTCCCCAGGAATTCATTGAAATAACTGTTTGCTCAGACTGTCGGTTTAATTACACATGGCGTGGGAAGAATAAAAGGTAATAAATAAACAATCATTAACCACGGTGCGTGCAAAATTTAATGTAAGAAAAATGTTATTAAAGAAAACAAAAACAAGTAAAAACGTTCTAACTTCGACCGGGCCGAATCATGTGAAGCCAGCACCATGAGTAGCAATTTCTGCCAAGCAAGGCAAATATTAAAGCTTCTGGAGCTATAGAAGGCTAATCGGCAAATCGGTTTATATGGCATCAGTTTATACACCGACTTGGACCATATTCATCATTCATAGCAGTAACCTGACTGAGGAAAGACAAGGCAGCAGGAGCCGACGGGTTACCCGTTGAACTATTTAAAACCGGAGGCGACTTATAAACAAAATTTTTATAAATTGTATACTTTCATGATATATGGTCTACCATTATCTTGATATAATAATTGAGATTGACAATGACAATAATGTTGTGTCCTCCATTTAATTTTTTCAATGTACTTCGAATAAAAAATATTGGTTGCCCAAAAAGTAATTGCGGATTTTTTAAAAGAAAGTAAATGCCTTTTTAATAAAACTTAGAATGAACTTTAATCAAATATACTTTTTTTACACTTTTTTTCTAAAGCAAAAGTAACAGCTGATAACTGACAGAAGAAAGAATGCAATTACAGAACCACAAGCTGTAAAAAAATTTGTCAACGTCGACTATATGAAAAATCCGCAATTACTTTTTGGGCAACCCCATAGTTATAAGTTCAATTTATACTATTCTAACTTTCTATTGTTAAAAGTTTTTATCATACAAATTTATTTGTTAATTTTGTTCCCCCTAACAAAGTTGTTAACTTTGGGTTAGTATTTTGGTTGGTGTTTGAGCGAATTAAAATATTTCCAACACGAATTCGCCACAAAAATAACTTTTAGTTGCTTTGCATTTTATTCTGTACGTATTTAACCCCTTTGATATAAAAAGCTAATAACATTCATGTCTACCTAAACCGGCGTCTGTATGGACCGTAAACAAATTTAGTTTTTTTTTATGGAATTTTTATTTCACTCCATATAAATAAACAAAACCTAAGTAGGCGTATTGCGATATTTATAATAAAGTGCCCGTATATGTGAATAAACGAATGTAGATATGAATGTAGAAAGTACCACAAGTTTGTCGTGTTTATTCTGAAGGTACTTCTGTCAGATTTCTAATGCATTACCGAATGTCACGAAAGTGTATGCGTGTTGGGTTATTATTTTTACCGGCTTTTGTTTTTCGTACATTTTTTTTTGACTAATAAATCGTGCTGAAATAAAATTTATTGCTTTATTAAAACGATATGTAGTATTGGGGAACAGTGGGACGAGAACAAAGCGAGAAGGGGAATTATAATTGACAGTGGCATAGAAAAGAGACGAATTGTGTAACTTGCAAAAAAAATTCAAGTTAAATGCATTTTGTAAGGAAAAACAGTTAAAAAGAACAAGTAAGCGTAAAAGCGTTCGGCCGGGCTGAATCTTATTGGGTTGCCCAAAAAGTAATTGCAATTGCGTAATTGTCAAGTTCTTTCGCCGATATCTCTTTATAGACAAACGAAGGATAATGGATAAGAATTGCTAAGCTATTTCAGCTATAACAAATTATGAACCGATTTGAGCCATATTTGGCGCAGTTGTTGGTGGTACTACCAAAACACCTCACGCAAAAATTTTGCCTAATCGAATAATAATTGCGCCCTCTAGAGGCTCACGAAATCCAGATCTGAGATGCGATTATATGGGAGCTATAGCAGGTTATGAAATGATTTCAACCATACTTGGCGCAGTTGTTAGAAGTTAGAACAAAACACTTCAAGCAAAATTTCAGCCAAATCGTATAATAAGTGTGCCCTCTAGCGGCTCAAGAACTCAAGAGCCGAAATTGGTTTATATGGGAGCTATATCATGTTGTGAACCCATGTGGATCATACTTGGCAGAGTTATTGCAAGTCAAAATAAAACGCTTGGTGCAAAATTTCGCCAAATCGTATAATAAGTGTGCCCTCTAGCGGCTCAAGAAGTAAAGAGCCGAAATCGGTTTATATGGGAGCTATATCATGTTGTGAACCCATGTGGACCATATTTGGCAGAGTTATTGCAAGTCAAAATAAAACGCTTGGTGCAAAATTTCAGCGAAATCGGATAAGAATGGCGCCCTCTAGAAGTTCAAGAAGTCAAGAGCCGAAATCGGTTTTTATGGGAGCTATATCATGTTGTGAACCCATGTGGACCATACTTGGCAGAGTTATTGCAAGTTAAAATAAAACGCTTGGTGCAAAATTTCAGCGAAATCGGATAAGAATTGCGCCCTCTAGAGGCTCAAGAAGTCTAGATCAGAGATCGATTTATATGACAGCTATATCAGGTTATGAACCGATTTGAACCATTCTTGAAAGTGTTGTTGGAAGTCAAAACAGAAGACTTGGTGCAAAATTTCAGCCAAATCGGATAAGAATTGCGCCCTCAAGAGGCTCAAGAAGTCTAGATCCGATATAGGGCTATATGACAGCGTTACCAAAACATGGACCGATTTGGCCCATTAACAATCCCAGCCGACCTACATTAATAAAAAGTATTTGTGCAAAATTTCAAGCAACTAGATTTACTCCATTGAAAGTTAGTGTATTTCGACAGACAGTAAGACGGACGGACACGGTTAAATCGACTAAGAATGTCGGCACTATCAAGAATATATTTACCTTGTTGGGTCTCAGATCAATAATTCGATGTGTTAAAAACGGAATGACGAAATTAGTATACCCCTATCCTTTGGTGGAGAGTATAAAAATAATAATTTTGACAATATTGTCTATAGAAAATTGTTTTGACAAAATCTGGTATTTAATAAATCAAGCAAAAGCGTTCTAAGGGCCGAACCTTATATAGCAACCACCATGGATTGCATTTGTCAAGTTCTTTGCTCGATATCCCTTTATAGGCAAACAAAAGGATAATGGATGATTGCTATGCTTTTGGGGCCATACTTGGTTTGGCTGTTGGAGACCAAAGTCATTGTGCAAAATTCCAGTTAAATCGAATAATCATTACGCCCTCTATAGGCTCAAGAAGTATAATCGGGAGATCGGTTTAAATGGGAATTATATCAAGTTATGAACCAATTTTAAAAAATAAAGTTTTGAGAAAGTCTGTATACATAAAAATGATTTTGTATTTGTATGTCTGTTTCTTTGTTCGTTTGTTTGTTTGCTTATTTGGGGGTATGTAAGTTTGCTTGTTCCGTATAGACTCAAAATCGGCTGAACCGAATTTCTTGAAATGTTTACCGATTATGGGGAGCAATAGGCTATATAATTATTTCATATCGCAAAGTGACGGACCATTCCCCTTACCTTTGTGGTAAGGACCGACCGGGACAATATGGGGCTGAAATGTGAATGAATGAAATATCAAAAGTTGGGTCCAAGTACGTAGGGGGCCGCCCCGACACCAAAACCCCTTCAAATAGGCATATTGGACGATAATGAGAATATTGAACTCAACTGAAAGCTATTTGGGAGTACAGTACGAATATGGTCTCGAAGGAGCTATATAATTTTTTGTTATCGTAAGGCTATACCCCAAAACACCACCCAAAGACAAAAGTAGACCGTTAGGGACAATATGTTTATCAAACGAAGGGTATTTGGGAGGAATATGGTAATAACATTATGGTCCAAACAACTAGGGGTCCACCCCATTACCAAAACTCCACCAAACAGACATATAAGACGTACATATCGATATGGACTCAAATGAGAGGTATTCGGGAGTAGATTACGAATATGGTCTGGAAGAAGCAATAGGCTATATAATTTGTTGATAACGGAAGGGGGCGAACCCTCTCCTGTTACTCCAAAAACACCACCCAAAAGCAAAAGTTGACCGATAGGGACAATATGGGAATAAAATGAAAGATATTGGAGAGTAGAATACGAATATGGTATAGAAACGTAGGTTAAAGTGTCCAAGGGTCGCCCAGCCCCAAAAACTGCTTCAAACAGACATATTGGACATACATATCAATATAGGACTCAAATGAAAGGTATTCAGGTGAACACTACCAATATGACATAAAAAAATGGATTCAATTAATTCATGGGCACTCCATCCCCGATAAGCCTCTCAAATGGGAATATTACTGAATCATAGCTTGATGAAACTCTTATGATAGGCATTTGAGAGCAGATTATGAATATGACATTAAACTTTGTGTCCAATAATCTAGGTAGTAATTTACCACCTAAAATCGCCTCCAATTGGTTATTTGACCCATTAAAACAATGGGGAATCAAGTGATCGATTTTTTTTTTGAGTAGAGTGCGTCATTCAAATTTGTTCTCAAGTGGCAGATGGGGTGTGCCGCACCACCCTCATATAGACGCTCTCCACCAAACGCCTGTATACACCAATCATGACAACATGGTGTTAAATTAAAGGTATAAGGTTTTGGAATGCGAATCTGAAATCTTTATTCTGATCATATATCTAGGGGACCACCTAACCCCGAAACAGTCGATCAATCATAATGACCTAACAGGACACTGTGTGACTTAATTAAAGTGTGGGGACACAAATTAATGTAGATCGCCATACCCCCAAAACTATGACGTTCAGCGTGATAGGAGTAGTTGTAAACCTCCTAAGGTTTAAGATTAAGATTTCAACCATTTTTAACTCATCGATAGACAAGACCAAGAGACGTGCTACTGGACAAAACATTTTTGTTCAAAAGTTTTACATGGTTTAATAGTAAGAAATATCGGCACCGCACTAAATATATAGACCGGCAAATTAGTTCGTTACCACAGAAAATCGTTTAAACTAAATGTTAATAGTCATCATTAGGTCATTAGGTGGTGACAACCACCACATTATGATCCAATCCATGCGGGTAGCACTAACATTTAAATTAGCCGATCTACTAGAATTTTGCAAATTGCAAATTTCGCCCCTGAACATTCCACTAAGGAACAGGGCCAAACTTCTCATATATCAATGAGTGCAGTCCGATTCAAGTTTTAAGCTCAATGATAAGGGGCCTCCATTTTATAGCCGAGTCCGAACGGCATGCCGCAGTGCGACACCTCTTTGGAGAGAAGTTTTACATGGCATAGTACCTTACACATGTTGCCAGCATTAGGAGGGGAAAACCACCGCTGAAATTTTTTTTTAAGGTCTCGTCAGGATTCGAACCCGTCATAGGCAGACATGCTAACCTCTGCGCTACGGTGGCCTTAGCCGATCTACTGGCTGTCTTAAATTGGATTTAGTTGATCCAATTGGAAACAGCCAGTAGATGGCGCTAATTTGGAAAAGCTAACCTGAATAGAGAGAGGGCAGAGTGGCAAAAAAAAAACATATTTTTCGCATGGTAAAAATGAAGGCGCAGCGATGCGGGCCCGGCTCAGCTATCTATTGGCAACCCAATATATATATGAAATGAGTTTTTGTTTGTTTGTCAATATGTTTGTTTGTGTGTTTCATATAGGCCCAAATACGGCTGCACAGATCTTCTTGAAATTTTCACAGATGTGAAAATAGGGTGAAAATAGGGTACATCATGTTTTGATATGTGAAGGTGGGGGAGGGGGGGACATTCCCCCTTACCGTTATTTTCAAAAACATAAGACTTCGGTGATGGGTAGGGCGATTTAAACGAAAACCTAAAAAAAGAAAGAAAACTCAAAACAAATGGAAGGTTTTGGGGAGTAAAGACGGAATTTGATACCTATTTTTAGGGCAAAGTTGCGGCGAGCCAGCCCCAACCCCAAAACGCCCTCCAACTCATACATATTTATCGACCATAACAATTTTGTGCTTCAATGAAAGGTATTTGGGTGTAGAGCACGAATTTTACACCCACATTTGGACGAAATGTTTACTCCCAAAAAACACTCCCCGGCAAATGGATATGTAGACAATTCACCACAATATAGGGGTCAAATGAAACAGGACTTATTTACCGACTGTGATAATATGGGGCTTATATAAAAAGTATTTGAGAGTAAAGCACGAAGCTTATATTTACTTTAAGGGCCAAGTGGTTGGGTGCCCACCTCACTCCAAAAATGCACCCCAAGTCGGAAATATTTATCCACTGCAATATATTGGGTTGCCCAAAAAGTCACAGCTTGTGACTCTGTAATTGCATTCTTTCTTCTGTCAGTTATCAGCTGTCACTTTTAGCTTGCTTTAGAAAAAAAGTGTAAAAAAGTATATTTGATTAAAGTTCATTCTAAGTTTTATTAAAAATGCATTTACTTTCTTTTAAAAAATCCGCAATTACTTTTTGGGCAACCCAATAGGTATAACAGAGTAGAGCAAAAATTTGCCCATGAACATTTCATTAAAGAACGGGGGCAAACTTCTCACACATGAGTGCTGTCCAATTCAAGTTTAAGCTCAATGATAAACGACTTCCGTTTTATAGCCGAGTCCCAATGGCGTCCCGCAGTGCGACACCTATATGAGGAGAAGTTTTTACATGACTTCTATGCATGGCAGAGCCTCACAGATGTCGCCAACATTAGGAGGGGATAAGAAACATTTTCAATTTGCCAATGTTCTCGCCAGGAATTCAACCCACGCCTACGTGCGTACCTCTGCGCTTCAATGACACGCATTCGATATGCACATTCAGGTCGCAATTTCACCATCTTTAAACTCTACCAAAACAGCAGTCGATTTAAAAAAAAAAATGTTTTTTTTATATAAATAAAATTTGACAAAAATTATTTCGTTTATATGGTTTAACGGCAATTCGCGCCTTTAACTCAAAGTGACTTCAACCCCTATAATAAACTACTGCCACAACTACCTACCCCCCCCCCCAAAAACTTCCATTGAAAACTGAAAACAAAAAATCAACTGAACTAAAAGCTAAATCAGCTGGTGGTATTTAAAATTAAAATATCCAAATGAATATTTATTGCCCAGGAAAAAAAATAGGAATCGAAATTTGCTCTCAAAATGTGGGTGGTTTGTTTCATTAAAATGCCTAGAATTTTCGGATATATGTTGGCAATTCAATTAGGGCATTGAACATTCAAATGTAATTATACAAGCCAACTAATGCGGTTTAAGTAAAACCATAGAACTGCGGGTAATGTGTTAATGATAGTTGTTAGCTTCAATTGTATGGAAATACAAAATGCATTTTTCTTCGAATATAATACACAATAAACCATAAGGAGTATATTCTGGTGTCATGGTTGTGTGCCTTGATCATGGCCAAAAATCAATGTGAAATAGATGTCACTGACCTTTCTTGTCAAGATTTAATACCCAGTAGGATTTTTATTATGGGAATCTATGCCATTTTTTTTAAGTAGTTGATGGCACTGAACATTGTGGGCAAAGTACAAAAATACAAAGTACAATCTCACAATGTTTGCGGCAATGATTTGTTTAGTTATAATTAAAGTTTTTATATGGCGTTTAAAGCGTTGTTTTGGTAGTAAACAGTTGTATGTTGACATCATTGTTATCTTGCGAATTTCAACCAAATTACAAAAAAATTGGCATGTTTATACCCACCACCGAAGGAAGGGGGTATGTTCATTTTGTCATTCCGTTTGCAACACAGCGATATATCCATTCCCGACTGAAATTTTGCACAGATTCTTTTTTTGTCCATAAGCAGGTGAAGTTCGAAGATGGGTTATATCGGACTATATCTTAATATAGCCCCAATATAGACCGATCGGTCGATTTAGGGTCTCAGGCCCATAAAAGCCACATTTATTATTCGATTTTGCTGAAATTTAAGACAGTGAGTTTTGTTAGGCCTTTCGACATCTTTTGTCAATTTGGATCAGATTGGTCCAGATTTGGATATAGCTGCCATATAGACCGATCCTCCGATATGAGGTCCTAGGTCCATAAAAGCCACATTTATTATCCGATTTTGCTGAAATTTAAGACAGTGAGTTGTGTTAGGCCCTTCGACTACCTTCGTCAATTTGGCTCAGATCGGTCCAGATTTGGATATAGCTGCCATATAGACCGATCCTCCGATTTAGGGTCTTAGGCCCATAAAAGCCACATTTAATATGCGATTTTGCTGAAATTTGGGAGAGTGAGTTGCTTTAGGCGCTTCGACATTCTTCGTCAATTTGGCCCAGATCGGTTTAGATTTGGATATAGCTGCCATATAGACTGATCTCTCGATTTAAGGTTTTGGGCCTTTAAAAGGCGCATTTTTTGTCCGATTTTGCTGAAATTTAAGAGAGAGAGTTGTTTTAGGCCCTTCGACATCTTTCTTCAATTTGGCCCAGATCGGTCCAGATTTGGATATAGCTGCTATATAGACTGATCTCTCGATTTAAGGTGTTGGGCCCATAAAAGGCGCATTTATTGTCCGATTTTGCTGAAATTTGAGACAGAGAGTTGTTTTAGGCCCTTCGACATCTATCTTCAATTTGGCACAGATCGGTGCAGATTTGGATATAGCTGCCATATAGACTGATCTCTCGATTTAAGGTTTTGGGCCCATAAAAGACGCATTTATTGTCCGATTTTGCTGAAATTTGAGACAGAGAGTTGTTTTAGGCCCTTCGACATCTATCTTCAATTTGGCACAGATCGGTGCAGATTTGGATATAGCTGCCATATAGACCGATCCTCCGATATGGGGTCCTAGGCCCATAAAAGCCACATTTATTATCCGATTTTGCTGAAATTTAAGACAGTGAGTTGTGTTAGGCCCTTCGACATCCTTCGTCAATTTGGCTCAGATCGGTCCAGATTTGGATATAGCTGCCATATAGACCGATCCTCCGATTTAGGGTTTTAGGCCCATAAAAGCCACATTTAATATGCGATTTTGCTGAAATTTAAGAAAGAGAGTTGTTTTAGGCCCTTCGACATCTTTCTTCAATTTGGCCCAGATCGGTCCAGATTTGGATATAGCTGCTATATAGACTGATCTCTCGATTTAAGGTGTTGGGCCCATAAAAGACGCATTTATTGTCCGATTTTGCTGAAATTTGAGACAGTGAGTTGTTTTAGGCCCTTCGACATCTTTCTTCAATTTGGTCCAAATCGGTCCAGATTTGGATATAGCTGCCATATAGACCGATATCTCGATTTAAAATCTTGGCCCCATAAAGGGCGCTTTTTATAATCCGATGTCACTGAAATTTGACACATTGACTTATGATAGGCTTTCCGACATCCATTTCGTATATGGTTCAAATCGGTTTATTTTTCTATATATAGCTACTAAAAAGATCAATATTTTGTCATACACACTTGAACAATGACTTGTACTTATTAGTATTTGGTCCAAATCGGAACATATTTCGATATAACTGTTATGGGACATAAGGAATGCAATTTTCACAGGATTTTGATGAAAGGTGGTTTACATATTGGGTTGCCCAAGAAGTAATTGCGGATTTTTCATATAGTCGGCATTGACAAATTTTTTCACAGCTTGTGACTCTGTAATTGCATTCTTTCTTCTGTCAGTTATCAGCTGTTACTTTTAGCTTGCTTTAGAAAGTGTAAAAAAAGTATATTTGATTAAAGTTTATTCTAAGTTTTATTAAAAATGCATTTACTTTCTTTTAAAAAATCCGCAATTATTTTTTGGGCAACCCAATATATACCCGAGGTGGTGGGTATCCAAAGTTCGGCCCGGCCGAACTTAACGTCTTTTTCCTAGTTTAACTACAAGGCGTCCAATTTGTTTTGAAAAAAATTTGAAAGATTAAACAAAGAAATGGATTTTGAAACCGAAGCTGCTGTATATTTGGCAGCATAACATGAAACAATACAAAGAGGCGTATAAAGCGGGGCTAGACAACATTCATGCCGACACTGTGGCAGTTGCGTTGGACAGCTACCGGGCGAATGTAGTCCTTGAAAAAAAACCGCCACCCATTGCTTTTAAAGAAATATATCCCGATCTCCCGATGAAATTATGTGCGTATGTGCCAAATATGGTCTGAATCGGTCCATAGCTCACATAAAAACCGATCTCCCGATTTCTTGAGCCTCTATAGGGCTCAATTTTTATGGTTCAAAGAAGCTCTTTGCATCTTCTAACCAGTCTCTACTTCACATAGTTTGACGCCAGAGCCTTCAGCCTCGCTGATATGTAATCATTGGCGCCGCTTATAACATGCCGCCAAGCCTCATCTTCATTTCCCAGGAGAAAATAAGGATGTACAAAGTGTCTCCATGTTATTTACCCATCTGTGTATCATTAAGGGCACTGTCAATACACCTAGCAGCCATCATACGTTCCACGTATAATTCGCAAACGTCAAACTAAGGCGTAGTTGTTCATTACTATCACATATCCTCTTCAGGGTACGGTGAGAAAACTGTCTAGATAGGCGAGGGCAAATCGGCTTGACATTAACCTCAGAAAAAGTTTTTAGAGCGCATAACAAGCCATAGTAGTATGGGGCGAATTTATATCTCCACCCTCTTTTCAACCTAACCTAACCTCAGAAAGACTGAGCGGGTGTTGTTTACCAGAAGGACTACCTATGATGAGTTCAGGGGATTGGTCCTTAATGGAGTGGAGCTGCCTGGGCGTTATTCTTGATCATAAATAGAACGGGAGAATGAACGTTGAGGAGAGAGATAAACGGAGTCTTAGTGGGAACATAGACCAATAGCGGTCCGCTGGATGTACTTTTCTATGGTTTACTGATCTTCACCTATGAGCGCTTGGTGTGGCACCGGTGCGTGGAGAGGGTGAGTCTACTCGGTATGGTGGAGAAGGTACAGGGTATTGCGGCAATGCTGATATCGGAGGCGAAGAGGAGTTCTCCGAGAGCAGCACTGAATGCGATACTCTGAAACTTTTGCACTTGCACGCGGAGGGCGTGTCGTTGAGGTCTGCCTTCTGACTGATGTAGTCAGGGACATGGCACTCTTCGCACTTCGGGCATTCGTTTGTTCTGCGGAATGCCGGTGGCGTGGCACAACGACGTGGAATTGGCGACGCTACGGATTGTATACCGGGCGGATCTTTCATCAATGGCGAATTTGTCTTCACGGAGAAGTAGATTTGGGCTGAAAGATTCCCGAACTTCTACGGTCCCACTTTTTACAGGGATTGGTCTAAATCCAAGATTAAAACTCAAAATAAAAAGAAACAATTTTCGTTTTGACACTGGCTCGAACGAATTATTTAGAATTAGTTCTTAACCTAGTATGGCTCCAACAGCATAGCAATTCATATCCACTATCCTCTGTTTACTTAAAAAAAAAATACCAGGCAAAGAACTTGACACATGCGATCCATGGTCGAAAGTATATAAGATTCGGCTCCGCCCTTTCCATGGTTCAAAGAAGCTCTATGCATCTTCTAACCAGTCCCCACTTCACATAGTTCGACGCCAGAGCCTTCAGAATATCTCTACCTCTACTCGGACGAAAACTCGAACTCAGTACTAGGCTTTATGTGTGGAAATGTTACCCAAGTGTTTTACGGAGTATGGTTCTTTGGCTCTGTTTTTGGGAGGGGGAAACCATATAAGAACTACAAAACAATAATAAGTATGTATACGCGCTAACTTGGAGGCCACTGTGCCGCAGAGGTTAGCATGTGCGCGTATGACGTCGAGCAACTGGGTTCAAATACCGGCTTGAACATCAACAACGTTTTCAGTGGTGGTTATAACCTGGCTACACTTGTAAGGTATGCGGTATAAGGTATGCGGCACCCCGTTCGGACTCGACGTAGAAACTGCACTCATTGATATGAGAAAAGTATCCCCTGTTCCTTTATGGAATGTTCATGGGAAATTTAATATTAAGTGTACGCCCCCCCAAATTTTTGGGGGATGGGGGTCTCTGGCCTGATAGCTTCCCCCCTGCCTACGCCCCTGATTCTTACGAAACCTTCACAAAGCACAATTTTTTCTCGACGATGCAGCCTACTGGGTATGTGTTAGTACATACGCCTTCAAACACACACACACATTCCTATGTATATGCAAATTATTTTCCAGACGCAAAACACTCAAACTTCTTTTCTTAAATGGCAACGATATAAAAATCATGTTTTAGATTACCACAATAAAAGGAAAAATCAATTTGAATATGATGATGTTGACGACGACATTAGTTTGCCTCCATCGCAGCAGGTCCACACCCTATAACGAAATAATTTGCTTACGTTTTGCCAACTGTGACATTCCAATTCAGATATGCCGACAGAGAGACAGACAGACCGTACCGTGTCAACTTTGTGTCTGGGGTATAATAATCAATTTGGCGGCAACAATTTTCGTTTTGGATTTTTTTTTGCAAACATCATCCTCTCCCTCTCTGTGTGTTTGGTTGGTATTTTGCAAAATTGCCAGAAATCATCGACATTTATTTCTTTGGCTTTTGATAATAATGTTGTCTCAATTTTTTTTATGGTGTGAAGTTGACTAAATTTGGATGTGATTGTTGCCGTAATTGTCTTAAAGTGACTGATATACTCGGATGCATGTAATATGTTAAGATTCAAAGACAATTTTCAAAGCTTAATAAGTATTTCTTTGGAAAAATTTTCAATCGTCTTCTTTTTTTTTGTTTTTGTAATTCTCAAAGGAAAATTATTCCTATTTTTGCATGAGAGACCATAATAGGTGTTAACTTAAGTGGAAAACTATACCAAATATTTTTGTACCCTCCACCATCTAATGGGGGTATACAAATTACGACATTCCATATGTAACTCATTGAAAAATTGAACTGAGACCTAACATAGTATATATACTCTTGATGGTATTGACGTTCTAAGTCCAATTAGCCAAGTTCGCCAGTTCGTTCTTCTGTCAGTACGTCGAAAGCGCGCTAACTTTCGAAGAAGAAAAGCTAGGCGCTTGGTCATGGAGCCTTACACAACTCGCTAAACTATTTTTTTCTAAGAAATCGGAAAACAAATACGCCGGTTACGGGCCCAAGACCATAAATTGAGAGATCGGTCTATATGACAGTTATATAGAAATATAAAACTTTATTAACTATACACGGATTCCGGCACTTAGGTGAGGACACAATAACAGACATGAACCAACTCAGGGGCGTGGCATAGAAGCAACAAAGGATTTTGTAAGTAGCACGGAATTCCTAACTTCGATTTTCTTTTTCGAAGTTGCTTTTAAGTTTTCAGAGCGCACAACAAGCCGATTACTGGCTTAGGTGTATATATAGTGGCACGGGGCAGATTAATATCTGCACCCTCTTTTGAACCTAACCAGCAAATCCAAATTTGCCCATGAACATTCCATTAAGCAACTGGGGCAAACTTCTCACTAATCAATGAGTGCTGTCCGATTTAAGTTAAAGCTCAATGATAAAGGACCTCCTTTTTATAGCCGAGTCCGCAGAGCGACACCTCTTTGGTAAGAAGTTTTTACATGGCAAAGTACCTCACAAATTTCGCCAGCATTAGGAGGGGATAACCACTGCTGAAAATTTTCTAATGTTCCTGCCAGGAATTGAACCCAGGCGCTCAGTGTCATAGTCGGACATGCTAGCCTCTGCGCTACGGTGGCCTCCAACCAACCTAACCATTCTCGGTACGAGTGTCGAGGTTCTAACGCAAGTTATTACCCCTAATTTTAGCCAAATCGGTTAATAATTTCACTTTTTATCGGCCTTAAACCTTAAATCGGGAGATCGGTATATATGGCAGCTATATCCAAATCTTTACAGATCTGGGACGTATTGAACAGTGATGTCGAGGAGCTTAACACAACTTCGTAAACCAAATTTCTGCGAAATCGGATGGTAATTGCAGCTTTTATGGGCCCAATACCTAGAATCGAGAGATCGGTCTATATGACAGCTATATTCAAATCTGAGCCCATGTAGGCCAAATAAAACGGGGATGTTGAGAGACTTGACATAACTTAATGTCACAAATTTCAACTTAATCGGATAATAAATGCGCCTTTCATGGGTCCACGAACCAAAATCGAGAGATCGGTCTATATGGCAGCTATATCTAAATCTGAACCTATATGGGCCGTATTGAACAAAGATGTCGATAGGCCTAAGATTAATAAATGTGGTTTTAATGGGCCGAAGACCTTAAATTGGCAGATCGGTATATAAGGGGGCTACATCTAAATGTGAACATATATGGACCGATATGGATGGTTCGATGTAGCCCATCTTCGAACATAACTTGCCTATGGACAAAGGAATCTGCGCACAGTTTAAGTTTAAAATCGCTATTTGTAAAGATCGTAGCGTGATTTCAACAGACAGACGGACGGACAGTCCAGATCGTCTTATGTGTCTATCCGCTAAAAATTTTCCGTAAATATTCCCTAAATAAGCCAGTAGAGGGCGCAATTCCAATCCGATTTGGCTGAAATCTTGCATGACGTGTTTTGATATGGCTTCCAATAACTGGTCTAAGTATGGTTCAAATCGGTTCATAACTTGATATAGCTGTCATATAAACCGATCCTGAATCTTGATTTCTTGAACCACTAGAGGGCGCACTTATTATCCCACTAGAGGGCGCACAAATTATCCCCTTCAACATACGTGTGAAATATTCGGATAAAACTTGACACTGATGTTGTAAGTCATAAGATAGGGTTTCGGGCCAAATTTCAGCCTAATCAGATGAAAAATTAAGATTTCTAAGGGCTGAAGAAGTCAAATCCGGGGATTCGGTTTATATTTCGGGAGCTATATCTGTTTATGGACCGATTTGGAAGTCAGAGCACTCGTCTTTGTTACAAATTTTTATCAAATCGATTAAAATTGGAGCTTTGGAGCCAAATCGGCTTTGGAGCCAAATCGGTGGTCGGTTTATACGGGGGCTATATCTGTTCATATGCCGTTTCGGATCATACTTGGCATGGATATTGGAAGTCATAGCACAAGTCTTTGTTCCAAATTTCAGTCAAATCAGATGAAAATTGAGACTTCTTAGGGCTCAAGAAGTCATTTCGGTTTGTGTGGGGGTTATATCAGTTTATAGACCGACTAGGATCGTACTAGGCATGGACGTTGAAAGTCATAAAACAAGTCTTTGTCACAAACTTGAGGCTTCGACGGGCTCAAGAAGTAAAACCGGGGGATCGTTTTATATGGGGCTATATCCAAATCTGCACCGATATGGCTCAATGCAATCCTCAAAGACCTACATGAGTATTAAGTATCTGAGCAACATTTCAAGCGCTAGCTTTAAGCGTTCGATCGCTATCGGGATTTCAACTGAGTGACGGAGGGATATGGCTTGATAGTCCCAGAATGTCGAGAAGATCTAGAATACAAATACTTTATGGGCTCGCAGATCAATATTTCGAGGTGTTACAAACGGAATGACTAGATTAGTATATCCCCATCTTGTGGTGGTGGATATAGAAACAAAAATTATATATAAAAGACATTACCACCTAAGGAGTTTCCAAACTCCAACGCATTTTTTTTTCGCATAAGCTAAAATAAATGTTATTCTACACTTACTCACTATCCTTGTATACATCAGACAATGTTCAATAATTACCTGAAAATACAAGCAAAGAAAAAAATTAAAAATGTGAAAGATATAAAGGGTGATTTTTTAGCTATTATATTTTTGGCAACACTGGTTATACAGCTCACGCATGTTTCGTGTTTTGTTTCACTGTCAAACAGCTTCAGTTTGGTCTATAATTTAACAATGAATCGTCTTACAAACGAAAAACGCTTGCAAATCATTGAGTTTTATTTAGATTTTTACTCAGATTTTTCGACGAACCCCATTTTTGGCTAAATGGGTACGATATTAAGCAGAATTGTCGATTTTGAAGTGAAGATCTGTAAGAAGCATTCCAAGAGCTACCAATGCATCTAGAAAAAGTCACAGTTTGTTACGGTTTAAAGGCTGGAGGCATCATCGAACCGTATTTCTTCAAAGATGATGCGAATCGTAACGTAACTGTGAATGGTGAGCGCTATCGTGTAATGAGATCCAACTTTTTTTGCCCAAAATGGAAGAGCTTGACTTGCACGACATGCGGTTTCAACAATACGATGCCACATGCCACACAACACGCGTAGCTTAGGTAAGGTAAGAGTGGCAGTACTTTACAGACTTACTTAAAGAATTTTAAGTCCATTGTGATACCACAGTAGCGACAGACTAAGGCTTTTGGCCGGAATCGAACCGACGCCCTCTGCACTGGTAATCCCAGCATCGTACCAACTCGGCTACCGGGGCGCGAGAGGCTACCAACTGGGCTAATTGAGAGGCGTGTTCGTTTAACATTTTATTTCACGTTCGGGACTGGTTAATTGGCCGCCTAGATCGTGCGATTTAACGCCTTAAGACCATATTTTGTGGGACTCTCTTAAAGCTCATGTCTATAAAGACAAGTCCGCTTCAATTGATGCATAGGAAGACAACACAGAAGAATTTACTGGTGAGATATCGGCCGAAATGTTGGAAAGAGTATGTCAAAATTGGACTAAGCGAGTGGACCATTTGAGGCGTAGTCACGGTCAACGTTTGCATGAAATATTCTTCAAAAATTAAATTATATGGACCCTACTATCGATTCAAATACAGATTTCATGCATTTTTCTAAATTGTATATGTTTCTTTTTTCTTGAAAAACTCTCTTTTAGATCTAAAAAAATCAACCTTTAGTACTGGTGAATATCATAAAAATCGGTCCAGATTTAGGTGAAGCTGCCATGTATATATATTGCCCGGTTTGCACTTCAAAAGCCACTGCAACCGTATTTATTGACCAATCTTGCCAACATTTTGTACAACACTTTTATCGACGGCGACCACAATATCTAAGAAGTTTGTTCGAAATCGGTTCAAATTTAAATATGGCTCCCATATATATGTTCGTCAGATTTGGTTCAGAATTGGATATAGCTCCAATTTTGTACTCATAGGGTAGTTGATGGGTAGTGTAGTGATGCCTTTCCGTACTGGTTTTATCTAAACATACCAAGCCTGCCGTAATACATCGTTTAGTAAGTAAGTATTTAATATTTTTTCTTACACTTGTGTTGATGCCTAGATAGTTCAGCTCCTTCATGATTGACGTCGGTTTCACATCATTGGAAGCAACTTTAATGTCAAACATCGGCCCGGCCGAAACTTATATACCCTCCACAATGGATCGCATTTGTCGAGTTCTTTCCCGGTATCACTTTTTAGACAAACAAAGGATAAAAGAAAAGAATTGTGCTAATTAAAGTGAATGCTGGAGACCACAGTAGAAGTCGATGCGTAAAATTTCAGCCAAATCGAATAAGAATTTTGCCTTTTAGGGGCTCGAGAAGTAAAATAGGGAGATCGGTTTATATGGGAGCTGTATCAAGCTAAATACCGATTCACACCATATTTGACACGTATGTTGGAGGACGTGGGAGGAACCGTTATACAAAATTTCCGCTAAATTGGATAATAATTACGCCCTCTTGAGGCTCAAGTCAAGTCAAAATCCCCGATCGGCTTATATGGCAGCTATATCAGGTTATGGACCGATTTGAAACATATTTGGCACAGTTATTGGAAGTCGTAATAAAACTGCTCGTGCAAAATTTCAGCCAAATCGGATGAGAATTGTACCCTCTAGTGGCTCAAGAAGTCAAGACCCGAGACCGGTTTATATGGCAGCTATATCAGGTTATGGACCGATTCCAACCATACTCAGCACAGTTTTTGGAAGTCATAATAAAACGTTTCATGCAAAATTTCAGCCAAATCGGATAAGAATTGTACCCTCTAGTGGCTCAAGAAGTCAAGACCCGAGACCGGTTTATATGGCAGCTATATCAGGTTATGGACCGATTCCAACCATACTCAGCACAGTTTTTGGAAGTCATAATAAAACGTTTCATGCAAAATTTCAGCCAAATCGGATAAGAATTGTGCCGTCTAGCGGCTCAAGAAGTCAAGACCCGAGATCGGTTTATATGGCATACCAAAACATGGACCGATATAGCCCATTTACAATCCAAACCGAATTACGGAAATAAGAAGCATTTGTGCAAAATTTCAAGCGGTTGGCTTTACTCCTTCGAAAGTTAGCGTGCTTTCAACAGACAGACGGACGGACAGATGGACGGCCGGACAGACGGCCAAGACGAACAAGAATATATATACTTTATGCGGTCTTAGTCGAATATTTCGAGGAGTTACAAAGAGAATGACGAAATTAGTATACCCCCATCCTATGGTGGAGGGTATAAAAATGATACCGTTGCGTATTTTATGGGGTTTTAGTCGAATATTTCGAGGAGTTACAAACAGAATGACGAACTTAGTTTACCCCCATCCTATGGTGGAGGGTATAAAAATGATACCGTTGCGTATTCCCTGGCAGCAAGGGAACTCCCTGGGTAGGCGACTAGTGGACTTGCCCTTACAATATGCATACCGTTGACGAGACAGGGGATCTCCAGATATTTTTTCCCTTTGAAATGTTTCTGTCAACATCTCTAAATCGGTTGTTATAAAGGATGACAGACAAAAAGGACAAAAATCTTTCGCCTTTGTGTGCTACGGTTTTCCTACTCTTGGAATGAAAAATACTTTGGTGTCTCTCCATCCCACAGACATATACGGCATGCTGATACAAGCAAAGCATATTTCCATAAGCCAAGGAGCCAGTTTGACGAACAAGGCTTCCTATTCAATCGGTTATACATTAATAGGACCTGGCGATTTGAAGAAGTCGAAACTTTTTGTTGTCCTAAAGATTTTGGAGTCAGTCACAATTTCCCCAACAACTTACGAGGAGAGCATATCAGAGACAACCATTTCTAGGGCCACGCTGTCCATTTAAGGGTTTCCCGGGAAATGTGTAACAACGAGTAGTTCTTATGTTTCCTCAATAGACATTGTCCATGTATTCTCAGACTTCTGCATGAATCCTATCGTCATAGGTTTCGTTAGATGATATTCCTTAACCTAGAAGGCTCAGATGTATTGGGTTGCCCAAAAAGTAATTGCGGATTTTTCATATAGTCGGCGTTGACAAATTTTTTTACAGCTTGTGACTCTGTAATTGCATTCTTTCTTCTGTCACTTATCAGCTGTTACTTTTAGTTTGATTTAGAAAAAAAGTGTAAAAAAAGTATATTTGATTAAAGTTCATTCTAAGTTTTAATAAAAATGCATTTACTTTCTTTTAAAAAATCCGCAATTACTTGTTGGGCAACCCATATCAATATCTTCCGTGGAGCTGCAGAATTACATCCAGGATTTGTTCTGAGCCTTTTTCAGCTCGCCCTTGAATTTTCTTAGCTCAGCCTTATGGACTTCGCAGTCGAGTGGTGCCCTTTTGGCTTTGGCCCTGTTGAAAAGTTTTTTTCAACTTAGATCAACCAGTTCTTGGGTCCACCATGGTGTTCGCTGTTTACCCTAGGCATGGTTCTATGTCCTAGAGGTAGGTATGGTTCATTTCCGAATAGCTACCACAAAAAATTCCTTTATTGCCCTTTGGCTAACACTAATACCTCACATTAATTAAAAAATAATAAAAAAAAATATTTTCATTTAATTCTTAAAGAATGTTTGCTCAACGTTTTTTGTTTGTAAGTGATGCCCAAGACTGAATTAAATTAAATTTAAAAAAAAAATCCCCCATTTTTTACCCTGTTTAATATATTCCTTGCAAAGAAAAAAAGCAAAAGCTTTGTAGGGGAAAACAAGTTTTTGCTAACAGCGATTTTCTTGTTTTTTTTGTACTGTTTTATGTTGTAATTATACATTCACAGTTTTCCAATGAATGAAAATGTAAATGGGTTGAGGAATATATTTGAAATCCCCAACAATTTAGCATTTCCGTTTTTCCAATTGAATACACGAAAATTTGCATTTTGTTGGTACTCCCTCCAGCAGCAGCAGCAGTGGCGATGGCAGTCAACGGTACGTACCTAAGTGATGTTTTCCAATTTTCCCCACTTTCTAAGAAATGTTTGGAGGATAGCGGGAAATATTTTTTTTTTGTTTTGGTAAACAATAAAGATGATGGAAAATAGAAATTGCTCTCCCCCCATTCCATAAAACCCATACGGTTTCTGTCCTCGGAGACCCAACCAGCTCTCAAAAACAGAACAAAAAAAAAATCAATAACGCATTATTAATTCCCGGTAAAGAAGTTTCAGCTCTTTCCAGAAATTTGAATAATATGTTATGAGTTGTTTTTCAATCCACGTTCTTTTCATTTTGTTTCGTCACAGCTCAATGGCTTCGACAAGGCAAAATGAATGATGGAAAGAAAATGAATGAACGATCAATAAAAACCAAAATAGTAAAAAAACCAACATAAAGCTCAAATAGCTAAACAGAGGGCTTCTGTTATTATTTTTTCCGAACAAAGAAAAGGTATTCACACCTTTCCGCTTGAATTATTTAAAAAAATTAAAAATGTAATAATGGAATGCTAAGGAAATTAGCTTAAAAAAAGTAAGGCAAAGGCGACTTTTTAGTATTGTACATTGAAAAGGGAGCAAATTGTAAAAATGTGAATCGGATTTTTAAAATTTTTTCTTCGAAATTGTTAAATTAAGAAGTTTTGTAGTTCTTTTATACATAGATTCAGGTTTGGCTAAAACTTCTCTATGCATATATATTTTCTTCCAATTTGGTTCAAAATTGCAATATATGGTCATTATTTAAAAAATTTTCACGAAATTTGGCGCATGAAAATTTCTAATGACTATCGACATTACATTTCATTGATTTAGCCCAAATAATTTTCTGAGTAGTCTTCCGAATTTCAGAGGAAGACCTGAGGTAGCTCCATGATCGAACTTTTTCAAAGTTTCTTCCCACTAATCGACACGAGGATTTTTTTAGCGATTGTACATCGTGTGCGGAATCCAACGAGAACAAACCTATTCTACGGCAAGGTATTCATGCAATATCGAATGTATGCTTGTGGAAGAAATGTCGTGATAATCCACTTCTGCGGACTACTTCTCAAGGGCAAATGTCACAAAGACTGAGTTGGTCTTGTTATGGTGTAGAAGGCGCTAAGTCTTTAGTGGGTACGGTTATGATCTCTGTCCATGTGTTCAGCGACCTCTTATCGAACGCCATTAACTCCTTTGTCCTCCAACTGTCAATGACAGGGCAGAGCCCTTTAGCGGACCGGAAACCATCCGCAGAGTCCCATCTTGTCACCACTCAAGCTCTAGCCAGCTCCTCTACTACAGTCAGTAATTCGAAAAATGGCATGTGGACATGACAGGTAGCTGGTTCACCCGGCACAAACCAACCCCTGCTGGGGCATGCGTCCGCTCCTTCATTTCCCGGAATCTCTTCGTGTCTGGAAATCCCTTAAACGTCAAATCGTGGATCCGACGCCTAATCAGGGACTCCAAACTATGCGCGACCTCTTATCGAACGCCATTAACTCCCTTGTCCTCCACCTGTCAATGACAGGGCAGAGCCCTTTAGCGGACCAGAAACCATCCGCAGAGTCCCATCTTGTCACCACTCAAGCTCTAGCCAGCTCCTCTACTATGTTCAGTAATTCGAAAAATGGCATGTGAACATGACAGGTAACTGGTTCACCCGGCACAAACTAACCCCTGCTGGGCAATGCGTCCGCTCCTTCATTCTCGGGAATGCCTTCGTGTCGGGAAATCCCTTATACGTCAAATCATGGATGCGGAGCCTAATCAGGGACTCCTAACTATGCGCGACCTCTTATCGAACGCCATTAACTCTTTCGTCCTCCACCTGTCGATGACAGGGCAGAGCCCTTTAGCGGTCCGAGAACCATTCGCTGAGTCCCATCTTGTCACCGTTCAAGCTCTGGCCAGCACCTCTACTATGTTCAGTAGTTCGAAAAATGGCATGTGGACATGACAAACTAACCCCTGCTGGGGCATGCGTCCGCTCCTTCATTCCCCTGAATTCCTTCGCGTCGGGAAATCCCTTAAACGTTAAATCATGGATGCGGAGCCTAACCCTGATTAGGCTCCGCATCCACGATTTAACTCCAAACTATGCGCCACACACCTCGACCTTACCGTTCTCGAACCCAAGGCCGCTATACTGTCCATTAAATACTGATTTTTGAGGGCTTTAGATCCCTTACCAGAATTTCTCTTGCGGCTATGGTAATGGCACAGGTCTCTGCCTAAAAGACCGTACACCCGTCCTCAAGACTACCACAGAGACCTATCGATGTCTTATCCCCCGCAAACACAGCATTCGCTCACCATTCATCCCTTACTGATAAACGAATACTGTACCAATAGGTAGTGGTGCCAGAAAGTGGGAGATTCTCCTCGGTCCACCCCCCGCATCAATAGCATTCGGGATGGATGCTATTGATGGCAGCTGTCTTCTTTTAACATGCCGAGCTCCCTCAGCCTAAGCGCAACCTTAGCGGTGCATTTCCCAATACAGGTCCCAATGGGCTGCATACCCTGCATCGCCTCCAGGCATGCTTGCGGTGCGGATCCCAGTGCCCGTGTGACTCCAACGCAGGCCAATCTCTGGACCTTCTCGAACTCCCTCGTACGAATCCTTCTATCCATGGCCATCCACCATACCAGTGCCCAATAGGACAGTAGTGGTCTAACAATGGCCGTATATATCTAATAAATCATCTTTGGGTTACCTCTAATTTTATACCGAACATGCTCCTGCAAGAGTAGAAAGCGCACAGTGCTCTACGGCTTCTTTCCTCCGTAGTACTCTTCCAGGATAGCTTCGAATCGAGGAGTATGCCAAGGTAGTGCCTCTATGAGGAGATCTTCCTCAGTCCACCCTCCACATCAATAGCATCTGGGATGGAACTGTGGCCGCTGCTGTCCTTCTTCAACAAGGCGAGCTTCCTCAGCTTAAGAGGGACCTTGGCGACACAGTTCCGAATATAAGCCACGGCTGCATATTCAGCATCACCTCCAGACTTGCCTGCGATGAGGATCTCAATGCCCCTATGACTCCAACGCAGGCCAAACTCTGGACCTTCTCGAGCTCCCTCGTTCGATTTCTCTCATCCATGGCCATCCACCATACCTGTGCCCAATAGGTCAGTACTGGTCTAACAATGGGCGTATACCTCCAATAAATCATCTTGGAGGTTACCTTCCATTTCCTACCGAACATGCAGGGCAGAAAGCGCACAGTGCTCTACGGCTCCTTTCCTCTGATTCCTCTTTCAAGATAACTTCGAAACGAGGTGTATGCCAATTATATTTCGCCTCCGCCGACAACTGCAGGGTGATTCCGAGAGAAGTCTGTGGTATGGATGAAACCATACCACATACCATAACATAAGTGGAGAGACCGTAAAACCATTTAAGATTTATAGAACAGAGTGCGCCTGGGGGTCTAAATTGCGAACCCAGGGACTGAGCTCTGTTTGAGAATGCCTGACCATAATACAGGCGGAGATCCGGGCAATCACAGAATGCGTGAGGTGGTGTGGTGCTAACCCGAAGACGTCGAATATGAACATCTTAACGGACTGTAAACTTCAGGACGGTAAAGTCACGAACAGTCTAGGATATAATAAGGAGATTAACGTCTACTTTGGCACGATCCGCATCGTTTGGGTGCCGTAACTCCATAGCGGAGTAAGGGGGAATGATTTTGCAGTGAAGGCCAGAGGTCTGCCGTCAACAAACTTGGTTAACCCGAAGCATTTTGGGTCGACACAGTCCGAGCTAAGAGCGTAGGCTATGAACAGCGAAACGATCGGCAAGACGACGTAAATCCTATGGGGTGATCAGGATTGTGAGAAGAGGAGGTTATTACTGAAAGAAAGCAAACAGCAGGTCAGTAAAGATTTCGGTATTATAACGGGACACATAGGACTACGAACTCAATTACGCATAATCGGTTCGGCAAGTTAAAGCATGTCTAGGCCATGTGGGTGATGATGAGACGTTGGAGAGTTTCCTATGTCATTGCCCGGCTCTCGCGGCTAACAGATACCGGCACTCAGGTGGGGACACAATACCAGACATAAACGAACAGAGGAGCGTGGTATGGAAAACAATTAGGGATTTTTAAGCAGCATTGATTTCCAGACATAAAATTTCTTTTTCGAAGTTTCTTTTTATTATTTAGAGTGCACGACAAGCCGACTATTGGCTTAGGTGTATGTCCATAATGGCATGGGGCGGATAATATCCGCATCCTCTTGTCAACCTAACCTAACCTAAGATTTAAAAGTGGTTGAACGTGTACTACTGCGTCCAGGGCATTCAGAGTTTTGTTGGACGAGGAGAGGCAGAAGTGTAAAACTTGGGGGGGTTTTTATATATTTACAGATAGATAAGAGGGACGATTGCAGCATCTTCCATAACAGCATAATATAGGCGTAAGGAATGACAAAATCGGTCGGTGGTATCATGAAACTGATGCCGCGAAAGATGGTTATCAGTTTGCCAATGTTCAGTCTTATGTCACGGTGGTTCTGCCGTAGTAGGACCCCAGTTCTACTCCAGGAGAACTTTGGTTCTACTGATATTTAGTACTAACAGAAAATTTTTCCAAAAAAAAAATTTTAATGACAAAATTTGCGTATTTTAAAGACAACATTTGCGAATTTAATAACTGTAAATGATTTTTTTTTTTTGAAAATTTTATCTAAAATGTTATTTGTTTCAGAAATTTGATAAAAATTGTTGTTCATAAAAATTAATCCAGTTTTGAAAAAAATGTTGCTGTAGTTCAATTTTCAGATACAACTTTATCATTCACCTTCCTTTTAGGCGTTGTAGGATTTCAAAATCATCCACTGTAGCGTTGTAGGGTATTAAAATCTGTGTCATAAAATCACAACAGCCGTTATTCAAAGAAACTTGCCGACTATGAAAACATAAAATTTTGTTGCTGCTGTTATATGGAACTTATTAATGCCACGGATGAATGCTTTTGTGACTGCCATAACTAAACTGAATGCTTGGCTGGCTAACTGGCTGGCGGTCTGTTGGGGTGTGAGTCTTTCATGGTGATGGTTGTAACGATGTTTGAACAAGGATAGGCTGCTTTTGCTACTTGACTTAATGAATTCATAGGTCTCAGTTAAGAAGTCGCAACTACACCGCTTACTCCTGGGCCAGTGGCATAAACACCATCATCAGCAGCATCACCATCAACACCATCTAAACATCCATCTAAGAAAGTATCGTACCTCCTGCAGCACCACCTAGCCACAAGCCCATGTCACAGTTGAAACTATCACTGGCTGTAGCTGTGTGGAAAGCCCGGTCACCCCGCATCATTCAACAAGCTTCAAGGAAAATAATCATAAAGGCAAATTGCAAAATAGGAAAATTGTAGCAAAGACTCAAGTGGCAGTGGCAGTAGCCGCCATACTCATTATTATGGTGTTGATCATGCCGCAGAAGCCATAAACCGCATGGAAAAACATGTTAATTTAAAAGTTGTATGTATTAAAAAAAAGTTTACCCTTTATAGCATTCCTAGAGCATATGAGGTGAATATTGGGTTCTACATAAAATTTGAGCATTTTTTTATAAATAAAACAAAAATTGAAAATATTATAACAACATTGAAGCGACAGAACATTGAAGCGACAGAATATTAAAGCGACAGAACATTAAACCGACAGAACGTTAAATCGACAGAACATTAAAGCGACAGAATATTAAAGCGACAGAACATTAAACCGACAGAACGTTAAATCGACAGAACATTAAAGCGACAGAACATTAAAGCGACAGAACATTAAAGCGACAGAACATTAAAGCGACAGAACATTGAGGCGACAGAACATTAAAGCGTCAGAACATGGAAGCAACATAGCTTTAAAGCGACAGAACAAAGGAGCGACAGAACAAAACCTGTGACAAAAATCAAACCCAAGACCCACTCGCACTGATATAATGAGCGCCCTACAGTTCAACTACTTGGTCACTCTTTCTTATAAAAATCCCATTTTGGTCAACCTTTCAATAACCTATTTACTATACTAGACGTCATGTGAAATCGAATGCCGTTCTTATGAATTAAACAAATAACTCCTTTTTCCCAAGTTGTTGCGAAAACCTCCTCAAATATCTTCAAATACCACCAAGTTCAAACAACTGTTACGCACTCACCACGTGCTGTCTTTCATTGTAGTAAGAAATGTGGTCAAGATTCTACATGGCGGCCATCGTCTGTTAACTTTTTTTTATATTAACATGTTTTCGTTTTATGAATCGTTGACTGTGGCCAACGGCTGTGCTGATGATGTTTTGTTGCGGCTCCGAGTGTACATTGCCTCCATAGTCGTGTGAATGACCCTTTTAACATATTTATAATAAATTCAACATCACAAACACCACACCATCAATGGCAGCGGCGTCGGCATACATTGGCAGTGACAGTGGTAGTTTGGTAGTTGTGGTTGTAGTAGTAGTAGTTGTAGTGACAGTAACATTAAGCCAACAATACCATCACCACGAACATGTTAATGTTAATGGCGATGTCGTAGTCTATGGAGTTTTCTTTACTGTTTTTCGTACTCTAGTCTGCATTTCTTCTTTGGATTTCTTTCTTTATGTTTTGTGTGTTTCTTCTCTTCTTTGTTATCGATAGTGAATCCATTGAAGAGATGTTGTATTAGAGTAGGGTTTTACAGCACTACAAGGGACTTAATGACATTTTTTTTTGGGTCGTTGCTATACCTTTTGAAATATTGAAAGCGAAACACACTCAAGAGCATGTTAAGAGATTTGGTATAATGCAACAAAGGTATGTTTTGGAGTTTGGCATGGAAGATATCTTTAATTTATATTGAAATCAGAATTCTAGAATCTTTGCCAAGAGCAAATTGTTAATATATGCCAACTCATTTAATCTAGATGGTCCACATTTATATGCTTGAAAGTTAGTGAAAATGAGGTCATTTCTGCTATTGATTATCTCCATGTATAATGGCAGAAGGAAGACATTCTTTCTTTGAAGAAACTTTAAAATAAACCCAAGGGGAAAAATGCAAAAATATTAAATAGAAATAAATCTGAAGATATTATTTTGAAGAAATCGCATTATTATACCCACCACCACAGGATGGGGGTATACTTATCTAGTCAATCCGTTTGTAATACCTGGAAATATTCGTCTAAGACCCCAAAAAGTTTATATATTCTTGATCGTCTCGGAGTTCTGAGTCGAACTAACCATGTCTGTCCGTCCGTCTGTCGAAACCACGATAGCGGTCGAACGCGTAAAGCTAGCCGCTTGTCCGCCCGTCCGTCTGTCGAAACCACGAAAGCACAGATACTTTATATTGATGTATGTTATTGGGGGTAGCAAATGGGCCATCTCGGTTCAGATTTAGATATGGCTCCCATATAAACCGATCTCCCATATTGACTTTTTGAGCCCCTGGAAATCAAATTTTTTTCCAATTTGGCTCAAATTTCCCCATAGTGTTCTGTTACGGCTTCCAACAGCTGTGCCAAGTACGGTCGGAATCAGTCTATAACCTGATATAGCTCCCATGTAAACCGATCTCCCGATTTGACTTGTTATGCTCTTACAAGCCGTATTTTTTGCCCGATTTGGCTGAAATTTTGCATTTTGTGATCCGTTATGACTTCCATCAGCTGTGCGAAGAACGGTTTGAATCGGTCTATAACCAGATATTGCTCCCATATAAACTGATCTCACGATTTGACTTCTTAAGCTCTTACAAGCCGTATTTTTTTGCCCGATTTGGCTGAAATTTTGCATTTTGTGATCCGTTATGACTTTCATCAGTTGTGCGAAGAACGGTTCGAATCGGTCTATAACCTGATATAGCTCCCATATAAACTGATCTCACGATTTGACTTCTTAAGCCCTTACAAGCCGCAATTTTTGTCCGCTTTGGGTGAAATTTTGCATGTAGTGTTCTGTTAGGACTTTTAAAAACTGTGCTGAGTACGCTTTGAACCGGTCCATAATCTGATATAGCTCCCATATAAACCGATCTCCAGATTTGACTTCGTGAGCTCTTGCAAGTCTCAATTTTTGTCCGATTTTACTAAAATTTAACATATAGTGTTTTGTTATGACTTTCAACAACTGTGCCAAGTACGGTCTAAATCGGTCTATTACCTGATATAGCTCCCATATAAACCGATCACCGATTTGATTTCTTCAGCCCTTACAAGCCTTACAAAGGTATTTTCATTGTTTTACACGGTACTCACATAATCTATTTCAAAAATCGTTTTGAGTCTTGACGGTTAGGAAATCGCGATCCCAGTAGCCAGTGAAATGTTTTAACAACACCACATATTTGCCTTAAGGTTTGAAAATTGGCTGCTATTTACCATACCACTCCTCTAAGTTGGTTCATTTCTGGTATCGTGTCCCCACCTAAGTACAGGTGTCTGTTAGCCGCAAAAGCCGGCAATGGCATAGGAAACGCTCCAATGTTTCATCGTCTTCCCCACATGCCCTACATATGCTATTACTTGACGCCCCGATTTTGCGTAATTGAGCTCGTAGTCCTGTGTTCCGTTATGACACAAAAAACTATATTGACCTCCTTCTTACTTCCTTTCAGTAATAGCCTCGACCTCTCACGAACCGGATCATCTTATAGGATTTTCGCGGTCCTGCCGACTGTTTTGTCGTTCCACAGTGTTACGTGCGTCGACCCAAAAGGCTTCGGGTTAACCAAGTCTATCGACGGCAGTTCTCTGACCTTCCCTGCCAAATAGTCTGGCTTTTCATTCCCCCTAACTATGTTATAGCCCGACACCCAAACGATTCGGATTGTGCCAATCTTAGAGAAGGCGTTAATCTCCTTCTTACACTGCAAGACTGTTCGTGACCTTGCCGTCCTGGTTGTTATTGTCCTCATGGCCATTTTACTGTTCGTAAAAATGTTCACACTCGACGTCCTCGCGTTGGTACCACACCACCTCACGTAATCCGTGATCGCACGGATCTACGACTGCAGGGCCGTATTATGGTCAGACAGTCTAAAACAGATCCCAGCTCCTGGGTTCTCAATGTAGACCTCCGAGGCCCACTCTGTCCCTAGCTTTGATCCATCCGTGTACCATGAACTTCCAGATGGCAATACTGCGGCTCCGTCAGTCCAAGACTGTGCCGCTGGCAGCAGTGCCTCGCACTCGACCTCAAGTGTCATCTCAGGTATCCGATCGGAAACCTCTTCACTTCCTTCCAGGTCTCCTATCGTCGCCACTCACGATTACACCGTGATGGATGTTATTGCCCCATGGCCATTCTACTGTCCAAAAAGATGTTCGCAATCGACGTCCTCGTGTTAGCACCTCACGCATTCCGCGAATGCCCGGATCTGCACCTATACGATCGTATTATGGTCAGGCAGTCTAAAACAGGTCTCAGCCCCGGGGTTTCAATGTAGACCCCCAGGCCCACTCTGTCCCCTACCTTTGATCCATCTATGTAACATGATCTTCCAGATGGCAATACTAGGGTTCCGTCAGTCCAAGACTGTGCCGCTGGCAGCAGTGCCTAGCACTCGACTTCAAGTTACGCCACAGTTATCCGATCGGAAACCTCTTCCCTTCGTTCCAGTTCGACGTCTCGATTATACCATGATGGTATGGGTTACTCCCATTCTCCATCCATTTTCTCATCGCCTTAAGTCTCGCATTGGCTGCCTAACACTCAATCTGTATATCAATGGGTCGGATGTCTATATTAGTCTTCAGTGCCCTAGTTGGCGTGGTCATCATCGCTCCGCTCATGCCAAGATAACATGATCTCTGAACCTGTTGTATTATCGTAACGTTGCACTTTTTCTCCATGGCAGTCAAACGACTGAGGCATAAGTAAGAATTGGTCTAATCACGCTTCTGTAGAGCCAGTGTACTATCCTCGGATTTAGGCCCCATTTCGATGCCGTAGGCTCATCTGTGAACCTTCTCTTTAGGCTACTGAATGTGACACTTCCAATTGAGTTTCCTATTCAAGATCACATCTAAGTATTTGACCCTGTCAGTTTTCGAAATCGTTTTATTGAGGAAAAGTGGTGCGTCAAATTGGCGCAGCTACGTCTTCCTTGTGAACGGGCATATTTCTGTCTTCTCTGGGTTAACATTGAGTCCCCCGAGTCTAGCCCAGTCATATGTCATATGCAAGACCCTTATAGGCCCTTCTGCATAGCTGGTTGGAATCCTTACCCCTAAGAAGCATTACAACATCGTCTGCATAGTAGATGGGTTCAAATTCATACTCAGTCAGCATCCGTAATAGGTTATTTATGGTGGTCACTCAAAGGAGTGGCGATAAAATTCCCCTTGTGGGGTGACCAGTGAGAAAAATTCATAAAAATGTCTTTAAAGTCGTCTCATTACCCAACAATTCTAACGTACATGCATCCAAGTAATTTAATACGACCATCTATCTCACTCAGTGGGCCTTTTGTATAATTTTTAATTTTGTTTAACAACACAAACGAACGTATAGCCCTCTCTATCTCTCAGTAAAAACCAAATATTTCCCCCCCATATCATGTTAATCTTAGCACATTCTGGATGATTAAATCCGATAGAGCTGTTTGAAACGATGAAAAAGAAAAAAAAAATCCACTTAAAATGCCTTTACTTGCTTTGCAAAGGGCGCAAGATGAAAGAGAAAATTTAATGCAGTAATTCACTTCGTCCTTCATGGAAGGACAAGCTAAAAGTCAGGTAATATTTTGGTCTCCTGGGTTTTGTTGGTAAAATGTAACACTTGTTTATCATTTCCCAAAACAATTTGTAAATGTTTTGAATTTTTCAGGCTCTTAGTGTAACTTCTTTGAACAAAGCAGCGGCAGCGACGGCGACAGCAACAGCAACAACAAACGAGCACACAAGTCATAAAATCCCCAAAAAAAATGAGAAACAGTTAAGCAAGGGGTTTTACTGTGTCTTTACTCTCTACCCATGCAAACAGTGTTAAGCACCTGTAAATGGTCATGTTACTCAAACAGTGGTGCGTATGGGTATGTGTTAGGGAGGTAAGAGTGTTTATGCATGAAAATGCAAAGAGAATGGTTTGTTATTAAAAATTTAAGTGTGAATCTCACAAAGCCCAAGAGCTGAACAACAAAGAAGCTCTGGCCAAAGCACATATATTACACATGTTTTTCGCTCACATTTGTCGTTTAGTTTGGGTTGGACACGATAACCAGCCAGCCCTCTGTTGGATATTGTCCAGAAGAGCTTGTAAAATCGTTTCTTGGCAGTTGGATAACTTGTTGTTGTAGGAAAATCTAGGCAGTGTTTTTAGGAAGCTATCACTGGAAAGGTAGATGCAGTCATGTCGTGCCATTTGCTTGAACGATAATTGCGTGTGTCAAGTTCGTTGTTGTATGAGCTCGGTATGAGAGAGAGAGAGGGAGAGAGAGAGAGAGAGTGAGTATACAATGCAGAAAAGTTGAGAATGGTGTGTGTTACATCAACCGAATATTTTTGTACATTCAACTTTTACAACGTACAAGTGTCTGCCGTTGGTGATTGTCATGCGGTGATGCTGAATTCGCTTGTAGTCGCTGTAACGCTGTGCTGCTGTTATTTTAGTATCAACGATGATGTTGTAGTAGTTGCTGTTCTTGTGACGTTTGCCGCTTAATACCCTTTACAAATTGCATTGATTCCTTAATGCACAACAGAGTGAGCGACTGATTTACATGCACACATACATACATATATCTCTGTATGTGCTGTTTTGCATGTGATGGCACAGGCACAAGATATATTCATGTCTACATTACATATTCATCGTTGTCTGCCTTCAAACTACCTACAACTGACATACATAACTTTGTACATCACAATGTAGTGATTAAATTCATACTTGCATAGCAGGAGACGTAACAGCATACCCGGTAGGAAATATAGCAAGGTCATGGGGCACTTGTAGAGCTAGTATTAAGGAGGAGAAACATTAAAATCAGCTTATCTTATATCAAAATAAGGCTTTTCGTTTTGTTGGCAAGTTGTAAGGGTATGTTCTAAAACAAACCCTTGTGAAGAGCAAGTCTACAAAGCTGAATACCTACTAAAATGCAAGAGCAAAAGAAGATTTTGGTGTTAATTTTGTTTAAATTCAGTCAAGAGTGTAACTGGCCTCTATTGTCATTTGCAAAATCATTCATATAGAAAAGTTTGCAGGCCTGTGATACATCTTTGTTTTCTTGAAATGCAATTTCAAATTTAGTGCACACTAGAGGTTGTTGGCAACTGGCCAACTTGTGAACTGGCGGATAGTAATGTATGTTGTTGAAATTATACTTACACACATGCGTACATTGGCATTTACAACCGAAGTCATTGTGTTTAAGGTAATTACTGTTACCTGGGCAATCCCCGATATGAGGATCAACGGCATATGAGGTGTTTCAAACATAAATTCGCAAAGGCAACAAATTTAGATTTTTTCTTATGCAGCCAAAACTTCATAGAAAATGTTGTAAGGTGAAATTTTCATCAAATTTGTTCATAGAACATTGTAATTTAATGGCATTTTCTATGACGACCAAACTGAATAGAAAATAAAACTCAAAGTGCCGAATTCAGGAAGGCTTTGATAAAGCTCACAGATGACAGTTTGTAAGCTCGGAATGGGGCCGAAATCCGAGGATAGGCCACTGGCTCTACAGAAGCGTCATTAGGGCAATAATAACTTACGCCTCAGTGGTTTGGAGGACGGTGATTGAGTACAAGTGCAACATAAGGCCAACAGGTTTATAGAACATAACGTCTTGATATAGGTGGGGTAGTAAAGATCACACCTACAAGGTTACTGGAGACTATCCAACCCATAGACATACATATTAAGTATGAGATAGCCACTGTGGGTAAGAAACTTAAGGCTACATGAGAATGGATAAAGGATAGCAGCTGTTCTTAGCATCGCGGTATAATCAAGGCTTTGATAAGAAAGGAAGAGGTTTTGGTTCGGATTCCTGTGCCGACATTTGAGGTCGAGTGCAAGGCACTGCGCACAGTGTTGCTAAATCCAAAATTTTTGGATATAATATGGAACTTTTGACCGGATGCGATATGGGCACGAAACTTTACATAGTCAATGTTGAGGCGTTTTTCAATGAAAATGCAAAATTTCTTGACCCTAGTGGGTCTAGAGGCTGATCCATGGGGGTTGAAATTTGTTCTGCTTGCCGAAGAGTCATTTATGGACCGATCGGCCTCATTTTTTTAAATAAAGAGCTTGTAAAACGCTTCAGAAACATGCGGATACGTAAAGTATATCTTTAACGGTTTATGAATTAATGGTCTTACAAACAATTATTTTTTGAAAATTTTTGTCAAGGTATGGTAGGTATTGCTGAAATTGTGAGGATATTTGGAAACCGATTAAAAATTTTTAGACATCATTTAGAAATGTTACAAAATTCGTGTATATACAATATCTTTATCCGTTCAAAAGTTTGAACATATTTACAAACAGTAAACTGGCCGTCAGAGCTATTACAACCAGCACGGTATGGTCACAAACAGTCTTGGAGTGCAAGAAGGAGATTAACGCCCTCTCTGAGGATGGCACGATCCACATCGTTTGGGTGCCGGGCCATAGCGGAGTAACAGGGAATGTGAAAGCAGACAATTTGGCAGTAAAGGGCCGAAGCCTTTCGGTTCGACGAAGTCCGAGTGAAGGGCGTGGTCGACGAATGCGCATGCAACCCTATGGAACTGCTAAACGGTCGGTAGGACGGCGAAAATCCTATGGGGAGACCATATCTAAATCTGAACCGAAATGGCCCATTTGCAATCCGCAATGATCTACATTGATTAGAAGTATTTGTGCCAAATAGTTAGCGGCTAGCTTTACGCGTACGACCGCTATCGTGATTTCGACAAACGGACGGCATGGCTAGATTGAATCGGAATGTTGAGACGATCGAGAATATTTCGAGGTGTTACAAACGGAATGACTAGATTAGTATAACCCTGTGAAGGTCGATGGAGAAATGATTCCGACTATCAAGTGTCCCAAAATATTTGGCGTCACATTTGACAGCTCTTACACATTCTCCCCACATGCCACAGGAATTTGCTATAAGGTCAAAAGTAGAAACAATGTCCTCAAGTCACTTGCCGGCAGCACTAGGGGGCAACACAAAGAAACCTTGTTGACCACGTACAAAGATATAGGCCGATCTGTGGTAAGTTATGCAGTGCCAGTGTGGTCTCGTCGACTTTATGATACACAGTGGAATAATATTCAGATCTGTCAGAATGCCGCCTTCCGAATTGCAACGGGCTGTCTACATCAGGAGACAAAGATCCTACCAGTGCGAAGACATAACTACATGCTGTCTAAGCAATACCTTTTGGGCTGTTATCTCAGAGACCATCCCAATCATCATCTTGTGGATAGATTTCCACCGCCCTGAAGCCTTAACGTAGATCTACATGATCTAGAGCGTGAGGTTCCGCGCTACAAGAGAGAACCTCTAGTTCAAGCGACATATCAAGCGGGTCTACACAACATTCATGCAGACACGGTTGCATGTGGGTTGCCCAAAAAGTAATTGCGGATTTTTTAAAAGAAAGTAAATGCATTTTTAATTAAACTTAGAATGAACTTTAATCAAATATACTTTTTTTACACTTTTTTTCTAAAGCAAGCTAAAAGTAACAGCTGATAACTGACGGAAGAAAGAATGCAATAACAGAGTCACAAGCTGTAAAAAAATTTGTCAACGCCGACTATATGAAAAATCCGCAATCACTTTTTGGGCAACCCATAGCTACCGGGTGAAGAAATTACCCTTCCCATGCAAACCAAAGTGGTTCTGGCTCAATTACGTTCCGGCAGATGCAGCCGCCTCAACTCCTACAGAGCAACGATTGATGCCGACTTGCAAGATGTATGTCACGATTGTGGAAAGGGTCCATACAATACTGTGAACGCACCCCATCTTAGTCGCAGAGTTCCTGAATCTTGCCTAGCCTCTGTATAACCGATTACCCCATATGCCGTTTTTAGCTCTTTAAACTAATATTTTTACCCAAATTGTTCGAAGTTTGCAACAATGCGTTATATTAGAACTCCCTTCATTCGAAATTAGTCTAGATCGGATCATAGTGTGATGAAGCTGTCATATACACATATCTCCTGATTTAAGGTTATGAGCTTATAAAAGGTTAATTTTTTACCCGATTTCGCTGAATTTATAATCTTTACGTTGTAGAGAGAGAGTGTGCGAGGGATGGTATGATATTCTCTACATTCGAATCGAATATGATCCGGATCAGATCATATTTAGATATACCTTATATATATATGGATCTCTCGATTGAACTTCTTGACCTTATAAACGATGTATTTTCTAACCGATTTCCTGTAAAGTTCGAAAATTGGATAGTATTGACCCTTTAAATTTTTTTTCGAATAGTTCCATACCGGACCGATCTTCAGATAAGAAATACACCTACAGTTTGTACCCAGAAGGAAGATCGATTGAAAAAGGTAAAATCCTTTAACTGCCGACTACTGGTACACTTACCCTATATACTTTGTAGAGTAGAATGTGACAAAAATGTAAGATCAACTAAATGTACCTACTGTAAAAATGACAATGGCCATGCCTAAACATCAAATCTTTTAGCCTTTATGATTTGTTTTCATCCAGAGAAAGTCATTTTATATAGATGGGCATAGCTGCTCACTTTCGCCACCTTTCTTTACCTAAAATATATCTAAGTTTGCCTTTAAAGTTGTGTGCAAACATTTCATATACACTTCTAGTTGCATGCAAATAAATTGAACAGCTTGTAATGAAGGCCAAGTGTCCATAACTGCAAAAAAAAAACATATTTGTGTAATGAATAAAGTCATATAATTTATTGTCATTTATATATATTTTGTTTATTTTTTATTGTTTTTAAGGCTTGGCCATTGCTTTCCACATTTTTTTATGGCCTTTACAAAAATGTCATTTAAAGCTGTTTGTATTACAAAGTTAAAAACAATTTTCTCACAAAAATATTGAAATAATTGCATGTAATAACAGGCCATTAGAAACATTTGGATTTTGAATGGTGTTGGTAGTGGTGGTGCTGGTGCTGGTGCTGCTTCTGCTGCTGCTGCTGCTGCTGTTATGCACAAGTGTTTGTTGTGTCTTTTGGGATATTTCTCAATACATTTGATGCCAAAAATTATAATAAATTTTAAATAGATGCCAAAAGATGTCATAATTGTAAAAATTCTGACAAAACTTTGTGTGATTGCCAAACAAGGAGGAGAATAAAAACAAACTGATATAACTTTTTGACTTCATTACTGGAACGTTAAGGGAGGAAGAGCAAGGGAAAATAGCAGAGGCGGATTGAATGGTTATTGCAGGCCTTATAATAGCAATGGATAATATCTTATATATATAAAAAGGGTTTGTTTGTTCAAAGTACCTGGGGGGCCGCCCCAGCCCCAAAATCCTTTAAAAAAAGATTTATTTGACGATCATGACAATATGGGACTCAAATGAAAGGTATTCGGGAGTAGATTACGAATATGGTCAGGAAAAAGAAATATGCTTTATAATTTGTTGATATCGAAAGGAGGCGGACCCTCCCCGTTACCCCAAAAATTCCAACCAAAACCACAAGTGGACCCAGAAAGACAATATGGGTATCAAATGAAAGTTATTGAAGAGTAGAATACGAATATGGTATTTAAAATTGGGTCCAAGTACCCAGGAGGTTGCCCTAACCCCAAAATATCTAAAAACAGAAAAATTGGTCGTCCATTTCAACACGGGGCTTAAATCAAAAATATTCGGGAGTAGATTACGAATCTGGCATACAAAAATCAGATCGAAGTGTAGGGGGTCACCACACCCCATAAAAGCTCCCCAAATGGGCATATGACCCGTCATGACTATATGAGACTCGGATTGTTTGTTTGTTCCGTAGAATCACAAAAAAGGAAATATAGGTTATCTAGTTTTTAGAAATCGGATGGTGGCTGACCTTCCCCCTTACACCAAAAACGCCACAACTATCCGAAAGAGGTCCGATGGGCACAACAAGGGTATCAAATGAAAGGTATTGGAGACTAGAAAATGAATATCATATTAAATTTTGAGTCCAAGTACCCAGTGAGTACCCCAACCCCAAAAACTCCTCTAAACAAAAATATTCGACGTTCCTATCAATATGGGACACAAATGAAAAGTATACGGCAGTAGATTACAAATATGGCATAAAAAGGTTAGGTCCAAGTAATGGGAGGTCGCCTCACCCCCTAATACCCCCAAATGGGCATATCAGCCGACCATGGGTATATGGGACTCAAATGAAAGGTATTTGGGAGTAGATTACGAATATGACATTAAAATTTGCGTTCAAGGCAAGGTGGCTCTTTTCCTCCTAAAAATACGTCGAATAGATTAATTGACCTATTATGACAATATGGGACTCAAGAAAGGTATTTGAGAGTAGATAACGAATTTGATATCTATTTTTGGGGGTACGCCCTAAATCATCCCTTAAACTGAACTTTATTTTCGACTATAACAATATGGAGCTCAAATCTACGGTATTTGGGAGTAAAGAACGAATTTGATATCTGTTTTTAGGTGCCGGTGGCCTCCGCAGCCCCAAAACACCCTCCATAGTTACCCAATGTGAAGGGATTTGGGAGTGGACTTCATGTCCACTGATATCCATATTTGAGTCGAAATGTCTCCCCTAAAAAGCAGTTATCGTTACCCTAATTTCAAAAATACCAGATATCGGAGCCTGGTAATACGATTAGTTCGAAATTTTTTGCACTCTAACAATCACCAAAAAAAAACATGGTTTCTATTGTTGGGGACGGGTGCCGTGGGGATAGCCCAAAACCCGCCAAAGGGATATATAACAGACCAATCACGAGCCATGTGTTTGGGGAGCCGTCCCACCCGAAATTTCTCCCTATTATACAAAAGCTATTTGGGGTGGAAATTTATTGATTTTCGCGAAATTTATATTCTTTTTCGGGACCCTGGGGTCCACCCCACCTTCAAACACAACTTATTTATCGATCATGCCTTTATGGGACTCATACTAAATGTATCTGAAAGTAGAGAACGAATCTTATATTTACTTCGCCAAGTGGCCACCCCCGAAATACCCCCTAAACCCGAAATATTTACCAATGCAGTAATATGGGGCTCAAAAGAAAGGCATTTGGGAGTAGAGTAAAATTTTGCCCAGTAATCGAGCAGGGGCAAAATTTTCATACATCAATAAGTGCTTTCCGATTCAAGTTGAGTTTATCAGTGATAAGGGGCCGATATAGCCGAGTCCGTACGATGTGCCTCAGTGCGACACCTCTTTGGGGAGAATTTTTATATGACCATGCATGGTATGGTACAACGCATATGTCGCCAGCATTAAGAGGGGATAACCACCGCTTTAAATTTTGGATTCGAACACAGGCGTTCAGAGTCATAGGCGGACATAGGCTACAGTAGCATGATATCCACATTCAGGGCGAAGTGTCCCCAACCTAAATAGATATTAGAGAGTTAAAGAAGGTGCAGCGGAGCGGGCCCTGTCCAGCTAGTTGAGTATAAATTTAACACCTACAGGTGCCTGTTATGCTGGATGGCATATAAGGAGCTTCTGTCTTTACAAAAAAATTTTATATCTAAAAATGTTAAAACATTTTTTTTTTATTTTCTTTAAATATTCACAATGGTCTTTCACTAAAGCTGGGACAGTATTTCAAAAAGCCTTGGGAAGAAATCTTTCTTCTCCATAAGGCCTCTGAGTAACCGCCTCTGGCACGCAAAAATCACATTCCAGCCATACACCACCAACACGCATAGTTCGTTTGGTTCCCACCGCAGATTTGCAAGTCAAGTTAGTTGCTAAAAAAAAAAAAAAACAAAAACAAAGCCAAAGCTAGCAAAAATGAACGACACAACAAAAATATTATTAAAAACTTTCCCCACTAAACAATATGTTACATTGCATATTTTCCAGTAGATTGTTTTAAACAAAAATATTTTTGTTTTTCAGTTGTATTGTGTTTTTCTGGGCCCTTTTTCCTCTTACTCTTACTCTTGTACGGCTACATACCGCTGCCATTTCGACGACAGAGAGGAGAAAAACAACCAAAGTTGTCATAAGTTTTGGTTCACATAAAGTTATGATCGACCCTTCCTTTTTATTCGTTGGGAAGGCCACATAAAGACGTTGTATTTCTCATTTGTTATGTTATGTGTCAAAAAGTTGCATTTGTTGTTATTTTACATGGCATTCATTCAAAGTCTGCATTAAATTATAAATGGGGAACATTTTGAATATGGGAGAAATTTGAGAAGATGTCATACTAATGGAGGCCATCGTAGCGCAGGGGTTAGCATGTTCGCCTATGATGCTAAACGCCTGGGTTCGAATATTGGGTAGAACATGAGAAAAACCAGAAAGGAAAGGCAAAAGTCGGGTGGGGTCGACTATGTTATACCCCACACCACCGAGAATGCGTACTTCTTTCAATACATGGAACCTATGTTGAAATCTATTCAGAATAGAACCTTGTAAGATTTTCTTACCATAGGACTACAGCCTTAAAGGACCATATCGGATGGAAGATATGTGTTTGAGCTATATCTAAATATGGGCCGACTTTGATGACATTTTACACACGTATTGAGACGTGCTTAATTTTGCAAAGATCGGTCAAAAACTGTGGCTTCTACAGCCTTTAAAGTCCATATCGGGTGATAGATATATATGGGAGCTATATTTAAATCTGATCCGATTTTGACAAAATTTTGCACACGTATTAAGACGTCAAATAAAACATCTAATGCAAATTTTTGTAAAGATCGGGCCAAAACTCTACCTTCTATAGCTTTAAAAGGCTATATCGTATGAAAGATATATATGGGAGCTATATGTAAAACTGGCCCGATTTTGACGAAATTTTGTACACGTATCAAAACGTCAAATAAAACAACTCTTGTATACTTTCGTAAAGATCGGACCAAAATTGTGGCTTCTACAGTCTTAAAGGACCAAATCGGATGGAAGATATACATGGGAGCTTTATCTAAATTTGGTCCGATTTTGACGAAATTTTGCACGCATATGTGGACGTCAAATGAAACATCTCATGCCAAATTTTGTAAAGATCGGACAACACTTGTGGCTTCTACAGACTTAAAAGCCCATATCGGATGAAAGATATATATGGGAGCTATATGTAAATCTGAACCGATCAACAGTGTTCGTCCTTTGACAAAACAGAAACTTGTGCAAAATTTCATGACAATCATATAATAAATGCCACCTGCACCTTGATCACAAGACTACATGGACGGACAGACAGACGGTCGCAGCTAAATCGAATCATAAAATGATTCTGAGACGATCGATATACTTATCTATGTCTAGCTCTTCTTATTTGGGTCTAGCTTCTTTCTTGCTAAGCGTTGCAAACAAATGCACAAAGTTATAATACCCTGCACCACAGTGGTGGGGTAGGGTACAACAATTTTCAGCGGCGGTAATACCTCGCTGGCTGGCGACATTTGTGAGGTACTTTGCCATGAAAAATTTCTGCCCAAAGAGGTATCGCTCTGAGGCGGTCGGACTCGGTTTTAAAAAGCAGGTCGCTTATCATTGGATTAAACTTGAATCGGACAGCCCTCAGCGATATGTGAGAAGTTGGAATGTTAATGGGAAAAGCAGATACGCTTCTTGGTAGACATGTAACGTTATATGGGGTTGTGTTCTGGCTTTCCAAAAATCTATCCACTCTTCAATTGTCTGTCAAATACAGAGGTTGACTTGTTTGTGCAGCAAAAATGTAATGAGGACGAAAATATTACCACCTTGAAGTACTAAATTTCTACAACTAATGACTCTGGGCAATGTGGCTAAGCACTTTTGTTCAATTTTTTGTTGCTACTGCCTGGGATATAAGTCACCATATGAAAAATTCCACAGTGCTTGATTTCGATGTCTGACCAAAGAGAAGCACCCCTATCCTTGCGGCAATTGTGGCACCAGAGGCATTGCAAACCAGTAAGGAAAGGCAAAAGTCCGGCAACGCCGACTGTATAATACCCTACACCTACCCTATAAGTACAATGTGGGAGCCATATCTAATAATTCTGAAACAATGTTGATGGACCTCGGTGGATGTTTTCAGATGGGTTATTAAACAATCCGTATCAAATTTCGAACACATATATTTAAACTGTAAACTATGGTTGACATTATTGCAAATTACCAAAAATCTGAAGAACACATGATCTAAATCTCTGATATTGTGGTGGTCCTTGAGGAAAGCGTTGTACAAAATTTTGGCGACATTGGTCAATAAATGCGCTTGCAGTGGCTCTAGAAGTGAAAATCGGGCGATATATTGGTTGCCCAAAAAGTAACTGCGGATTTTTCATATAGTCGGCGTTGACAAATTTTTTCACAGCTTGTGACTCTGTAATTGCATTCTTTCTTCTGTCAGTTATCAGCTGTTAATTTTAGCTTGCTTTAGAAAAAAAAGTGTAAAAAAGTATACTTGATTAAAGTTCATTCTAAGTTTTATTAAAAATGCATTTACTTTCTTTTAAAAAATCCGCAATTACTTTTTGGGCAACCCAATACATATAGGGCAGCTATAGCTAAATCTGAACCGATTTCTATGAAATTCATCAATAATATCGGAAGTCATAAGAAAATCCTCCCTGCCAAATTTTAAGAGAATCGGCTAATAAATGACCATTTTGATGCATTATTACTGCAAATCGAACGAACATATATATATATATATGGGAGCTATATGCAAATCTGAGCCGATTTTTGTCCAATTTCAATAGGCTTTATCTCTAGGCTAAAAAACTTGCCTTTGCCATATTTGAAGACGATCGGATGAAAATTGCGATCTGTAGTATGTACACAATTTAACATGGATAGACGAACAGACCGACAGACAGACGGACATAGCTAAATCGAATCAGAAAGTGATACTGAGTCGATAGGTATACTTATCGATGGGTCTACCTCTCTTACTCCTGTATGTTACAAAAAAATGCACTAAGTTATAATACCCTGTCCCACAATGGTGGTGTAGGGTATAAAACTAGAGATATTGAGCAGAAACATTGTAGAGATTCTTTTTTGTCCATAGGCAGGATAAGTTCGAAGATGGGCTATATCGGACTATATCTTGATATAGTCCCCATATAGACCGACATGCCGTTATAAGGTCTTGCAAATACAAATTTTGCCCATGAACATTCTACGGTGGCGTCCGTTGCGCAGAGGTCTTAGAACCATTAAAGCCATATTTATCATCCCACTTCGCTGAAACATGGGAAAATGAATTGCATTAGACCTCGCGACATCGTTAATCAATACGGCTCAGATCTGTCCAGATATAGATATAGTTGCCATATAGACCGATCTCCCGATTTAAGGTCTTGGGCCCATAAAAAGCGCATTTATTGTCCGACTTTGCCGAAATTTGGGACAGGTAAATATGTTAGGCTCTTGTTTCAATTTAGTTCAGATCGGTCATGATATGGATATAGCTGCGACATATGCCGATCATCCGCTTTAAGGTCTTGGGCCCATTTATTGTCCTATTTTGCTGAAATTTGGGAAGTGAGTTATGTTAAGCCCTCTGAAATCTTTTTTATACGCACTACCATATGATGGGGGTATACTGATCTAGTCTTTCTGTTTGTAACACCTTGATATATTGATCTATGACCCCATAAAGAATATATATCTTCTTGATCGTCTCGACATTCTAAGTCGATCTAGAAGTGTCCGTCTGTCCGCTTTTCGAAATCACGATAGCGATAAAACGCGTAAAGCTAGCCGCTTGAAATCTTGTACAGATACTTTTCATTTATGTAGGTCGTTGGGGAAATATTTGAAATTTTTATGTAGTGTTCTGTTATGACTTTTAACAACTGTACTAATTAAGCGTAAATCGGCCTTTAAACTGATATAGCACCCATATAAACAGATTTCCCGATTGGACTTATTGAGCTCTTACAAGCCGCAATTTTTTTCCGATTTGGTTGAAATTGAGCATGAAGTGTTTTGTTATGACTCCCAACAACTGTGCCTAGTACGCTCTAAATCGGTCAATAACTCGATATAGCTCCCAAATAAACCGATATCCCGATTTGACTTCTTGAGCCTCAGGAAGCCGCAATTGTTATCCAATTTAGCAAAAAATTTGTATGTAGGGTTCTATTATGACTTTTGACAACCGTACTTAGTAAAGTGCAAATCGGTCTATAACCTGGTATAGCACCCATATAAACAGATTTCCCGACGCAAATTTTGTCCGTGTTGGCTGACATTTTGCATGTAGTGTTCTGTTATAACTTTCAACAACTGTACTAACTAATATTCAAATCGGTGTATAACCTGGTATAGTGTCCATATAAAGCAATCTGACGATTTTACCTCTTGAGTCCTTACAAGCCGCAATTTTTGGTCAATTTGGCTGAATGTGATGTTCCGTAACAATTTCCAACAACTGTGACAAGTTCCGACCAATCAGTCTATAACCCGTTGCTAGGAGCTTTAATTTTTGCTGGTTTGACAGAAGTTTGGTATGTAGAATGAAATGATGTCCCTTCCAACTCTCTTGATGGAGGTTAGGCCCGTTTGGTCCCGCCAGGCCCTTATCCAAAACAAATTGGTGTTCCTCGGGTTATGTTAGTGGAGTATGCAAAAAATCTCGTTTTTTGCAATTTTCTCCGTAAATTGCACTTTAGCCGAACATTATCTGGTATCATAATGGATTTTGGTCAATGAGCGTCTAGTTGGAAGCTTTTACTAAAACCTAAAGTAACCCAGGCGGACGGACTGGTAGATAATAGAAAGTGATATCAAGCCAATCGATTTAGTTAAAAATGGGTCATGATCTATACGCTAGGCGCCCACTATAAAATGGCCCACAATAAAATGGTGTAGGGTTTAAGATCAATAACAAAATTTCTTTTAAATGTAAAAAGGTTACCTTCAGTGTTGATACATGTCATTTGGGATAATGTTTACGTACCTGAAAATAAAAAAAAAATTTAATTAACTATTTTTTAATTACAATAAAATAAAAAAAAAGTTTTTGAAACAACAAACAGTGTTTAACATAGCCCCACAAAAAATAGCCTAAGGGCGTTAAATCGCATGATCTAGGCGGCCAATTGACTGGTCCGGCATATGAAATAAAATGTTCACCGAACTCGCCTCTCAATAAGTCCATTGTTACTCATGCTGTGTGGCATGTGGCACCGTCTTCTTGAAACCACTTATAATACATGTTAAAATCTTGCAATTTGGGCAAAAAAAAAGTGGGATATAATCTCACGGTAGCGCTACCCGTTCACAGTTACTTTACGATTCGCATCATCTTTGAAGAAGTACGGTCCAATGATGCCGCCTGCCCATAAACCGCACCTAACTGCGACCTTTTCTGAATGCATTCTTAGCTCTTGCAATGCTTCTGGCTGATCTTCACTCCAAAATCGACAATTCTGCTTATTTACGTACCCATTGAGCCAAAAATGAGCTTCGTCGCTTAACTCAATTTTGAATGAATGAACTTTCTTAACAGACTTCGCATTTTGATAATAAAACTCAATAATTTGCAAGCGTGTTCATTTGTAAGATGATTCATGGTTAAATTATAGACCAAACTGAAGATATTCGACTGCGAAACAAAACACGAAACGTGTGTGTGATGTTTAAACCAGTGTTGCCAAACAGCTACAGCTAACAGCTAAAAAATTGCCCTTTCCTAAGTAGGGTCGCAAATCTATATTTCGAGGTGTTAAAAACAAAATGACTAAAAGTGGTTAATTTTTGTAGGCAGTTGGATATGTAGCTTACGTCTCAGCCTAGAGATATTAGGGACTTTCATCTCTTCTTTGAATTTAAAAACGGATTTACCCATCAAGTTGTTTCTCTTGCCTTCTAAATTTTTATATTGACATTTTGATTTTTTTATTTCACCTTAATTTAACAGAACAAAACATATAATTAGCATACGATACAGCTCGCTCATCACATTTTGTATGCATATGTATATTAGGGTGTCCTGAAAAAAAAAACGAAAAGCATTTTTGAAACGCATACCCTCCATTTTTTTCCTCTGATCCCTATAAGCAAAACTCGAAACATTATGGTGAACGGATAACGATAACCCATCATCAAGATGTCCAAGACGTTGAGTAAAGGCCAGTTGAGGATTTTAGGTGCTAGCATGAAATACGTTAACAAAGTACATATTTGTATGACTTTTATGGTTTAAACAACAATTGTACCTTGTGCTACCACGGAGACTGTGATAAAATGTAAGGTTTAGATCAGAAGTCTATCTTGGCATGGCTTCGCTATGTCCGTCTGTCCACGTACCCTTTATGTACTGATAGTCCGTCTATCGATGTTTTGAAATCAAGCTGGAGACCTCATTTGTTATCCAGTCATCACGAAATTTTCCACATTTCACTTTTCGAGCTCAAGGACAAGCGTTATGGATGACAGTGGCACAGTGTACATTTGATGTCTCAACCATAAATTTCATATAAATATGAACTTGGCTTACGTATGTCATGCTAGGACCTAAACTCCTCAACTGGTCTCCTTGGAAATGACTACATCCAATCGCTTATCTATACATATACAAATGAATTTGTGTTTGTTTGTTTATTTGTGGGTATGTAAGTTTGTTTGTTCCGGCTGAACCCATTTTCTTGAAATTTCCACAGAATGTGGAACAATAACCTATATAGTTTTTTGATATCGGAAGGGAGGGGGACACTCCCCTTTACCCCGAAAGTACGACTCAAAAATAAAAGGTGACCTATAGGGACAATATGGGACTCAAATGAAATGTATTCAGGAGTAGACTACGAATTTCATATTCAAAATTGAGTCCCAACCCCGAAACACCGTAAAATAGTTTTATTGGACGATAATGACAATATGGGACTCAAATGAAAGGTATTCGTGAGTAGATTAAGAATATGGTCAGGAAGCAAGAATAGGATTTATAATTTGTTGATATAGGAAGGAGGCGAAATCTCCCCGTTACCCCGTAAACACCATCCAAAATCATTGTTGACCGATCGGGACAATATGGGTATGAAATGAAAGGTATTGGAGAGTAGAATACGAATATGGTATTAGAAATTAGGTTCAAGTACCCAAGGAGGCGACCAACACCAAAGTTCCCCCAAAGGTTCAAGTAATAGGGGGTAGCCACACCACCAAAAAGCCGCCAAAATGGGAACATTAAGCGATAATAGCTATATGAGACTCACATAAAAGGTATTTGGGCAGAAGCAGTGAAACAGTAGTGGATCAGGTTAGATTGAAATTTGAGCTCAACGATAAGAATCCTTCTTTTTATAGTCGGGTCCAAGTGGCGTGCCGATAAGCACAAACTTTTTCTTTTTGTCACTTGATTCTTTCGCCAAGTCATTGGAAACAGCTGATTCTATTAAGGGAACATAGCTGTTTTCAATGATTTGGCGAACGAATCGAGTGACTATATGTGAATGCGTGCTATGTTCGGCCGGACCGAATCTTATATACCCTCCACCATGGATCTCATTTGTCATTTTTTTTTTGTCCGATATCTCTTTATAGGATATAAAAAAGGATAATGGATACAAAATTCCAATCTATAGAAGCTATTTCCGGTTATCGACCGAATCGGACCATACTTGGTATAGATGTTGGAGACCATAGTAGAAGTCATTATGCAAAATTTCAGCCAGATTGTATTAGAATTACGCCGTCTAGAGGCTCAAGAAGTAAAATCGGGTGATCGGATATTATGGGAGCTTTATCAGGCTATTGTCCGATTCAGGCTATATTGGGTACTTTATCAGATTATTGTCCGTTTGAGGCTATATTTGGTACGTATGTGAAAGGTCATAGGAAAAGTCGTTATACAATAATAATGTTTAGCCAAATCGCATAAGAATTGCGCCCCCTAGAAGCTCAAAAAGTCAAATCAGGAGATCTGCTTATATGGGAGCTATATCAAGTTTTGAACCGATTTGAAAAATGCTTGGCACAGATGTAGCAGGTCAAAATAAAAGACTTTGTGCAACATTTTCAGGCAAATCCTTTAGTAATTTATTCCGTTTAGAGGCTTAAGAAGTCAAGATCGAAGATTGGCTTATATGGCAGCTATATCAAAACATGAACCGATATGACCCATTTACAATTCCAACTGACCTACTCTATTAGGAAGTATTTGTGCCAAATTTCAAGCGCCTAGCTTTATACCATCGAAAGTTTTGGTGCTTTCCACAGACGGACGGACGAACGGACATGGCTAAATCGACTTAGAATGTCTAGACGATCTAATATATATATATATAGACTTTGTTGGGTCTCCGATGAATATTTTGATGTGTTGCAAACGGTATAACGAAATTAGTTTACCCCCATCCTATGGTGGAGGGTATAAAAAGAGAATAAAGTAAGGGGTCTAGGCCGTAAGTGTTTGTACTGAAGTCTTAAATGGATTATTATTCACAGTTGTCGCAACTATTGGGTTGCCCGAAAAGTAATTGCGGATTTTTTAAAAGAAAGTAAATGCATTTTTAATAAAACTTAGAATGAACTTTAATCAAATATACTTTTTTACACTTTTTTTCTAAAGCAAGCTAAAAGTAACAGCAGATAACTGGCATAAGAAAGAATGCAATTATAGAGTCACAAGCCGTTGAAAAAATTTGTCAACGCCTACTATATGAAAAATCCGCAATTACTTTTTGGGCAACCCAATATTATTGTGTAATGCCGAAGATGCTTACCCATGCGCAACGGTGACATTAGATAAAGCAAAGAGTGTTCAAAGTTGATCATATATTTTGACAAGTTGCCTGTCCCACGAATAAATAAAATATATTAACTAAACGTTGTTTTTGGTTTTATGTCTTTAACCCTCCTACCCTGGGACAAGCTTCCTCAAAAGTGTAAAAGTTCTATAGAAACATGAGCGCAAAACACATAGGTAACATAGTGAATGGAACGAAGTGCAATTGAAAAGAAAGTTATATTTCATATGGTGTAAAAGAAGGCGCAGCGAAGCGGGCCGAGTTCAGCTAGTACATTTTGCTTATTGAGCCCAAAAGGGAAGATATGAAGGGTATACGTTTCAAATGACAATTTTTATTTTTTATTTTTTTGGGACACTCTAATGTACATACTTCGTTCACATAATTTACAGATTGTTCACAAACAAGCCATAAATTTGTCAATTACCTAACAATTGAATCGATTTTCATTGTTTGCTAATTTTTCTGGAAATTTCCCACACACAAACAAAAAAAAAACCAAATCACCCTCATGTGTTGACTTTCACAAATATTTAATCATCTTAACGTATGAGAAGCAAACAAAAAAAAAACGATATTTCAACATATCTGGTTTTTTTAGAAGCGTTCATCTAATGAATGCTTCGTGTCTGCTTTTTCACTATTTCTTCACTTCTAACTTTTTTCAACACCTTTAAAGCAAGCAACAATAAATATTTCTCGCTTTCAGTTTTTTTTTTATTATGCCAAATGCTTGTATCAATTTGTCAATGCTTAAGTCGATCGTTAGCACAAGTTTTATTTGAAATTAAAAAAAAAATATATATTACATTATTTCTAAAACTTCCAAAAATAATAGTTTGCCAGATTATCTTTTGTCATATAAGCCCAATGAATTAACCTACCTATTTGTAATTCCAATGGTGCAAGTATGTATTCAAATTTGAAAACTTGATTCTAAGTAACATAGGAGGCCACCGTGGCGCAGAGGTTTGCATGTCCGCCTATGACGCTGAACGCCTGAGTTCGAATCCTGGCGAGACCATCGGCAAAAATTTTCAACGGTGGTTTTCCCTTCCTAATGCTGGGTACATTTGTGAGGTACTATGCCATGTAAAACTTCTCTCCAAAGAGGTGTCGCACTGCGGCACGTCGTTTGGACTTGGCTATAAAAAGGAGGCCCCTTATCATTAAGCTTAAACTTGAATCGGACTGCACTCATTGTTATGTGAGAAGTTTGTCCCTGTTCCTTAGTGGAATGTTCATGGGAAAAATTTGCATTTGCAAGTAACATAGTTTGGGGGAAATCTTAATTCGACTGATAATATGCATGCATCACGATATACTAGGTAGCTTGAATGGTATGTAAGCAACTAGAAGTTCGGTATGCCCTTCGCAGATTCTTTATTATTCTGTCACCAATGGAATGCTCTGCTCTGGGGAAATTGCTTTGGCGTTGTATAACAAAATAATAAAACCCCACATTGCCTTATAAAAACGCACAACTTTTATTATAACCTCCACCATAGAATAGGGGGTATACTAATCTAGTCATTCCGTTTGTAACACCTCAAAATATTCGTCTAAGAACCAATAAATTAAATTTTTTTTTTGATCGTAATGACAGTTTAAGCCGATATAGCCATGTCCATCCGTCCGTCCCTCGAAAGCATGCTAACTATCGAAGGAGTAAAGCTAGACACTTACTATTTTGAACAAATATACCTTATGAATGTAGGTCGGTTTGGATTGTAAATGGGCAAAATCGGTCCATGGCACAATTCTTATCCAATTTGGTTGAAAATATGCACATGGTGTTTTGGTTTTACTTCCAACAACTGTGCTAAGTGTGGTTCAAGGGGGTCGATAACCTGATATAGCTGCCATATAAACTGATCTGGGATCTTGACTTCTTAAGCCTCTAGACGATGCAATTCTTAGCCGATTTTGCTGAAATGTTGTACAAAGGCTTCTCCCATGACCGTCAGCATACATGTCCATAATGGTCTTGATCGATCTATTGCCTGATACATCATATAGAGAAAATTGAATTTGTGTTTGTTTGTTTGTTCCGTATAGACTCAAAAATGGCTGAACCGATTACCTTGAAATGTTCACAGATTGTGTAGCTTGCTCTGGAAGGAAACATGGACTATATAATTTTTTAATATTGGAAGGGGGGCGGACCCTCCCCCTTACCCCAAATGTACCAACCAAAAGCAAAAGTGGTCCAATCGGGACTCAAATGAAAAATATTTAGGAGTAGAGTACGAATTTCATATTAAAAATTGGGTTCAAGCAACTGGGGGGCCGCCCCAAATTCAAAACCCCCTAAAATAGGTTTTTTGGACGATCGTGGCAATATGGGACTCGAATGAAAGGTATTCGGGAGTAGATTGCGAATATGGTCGGGAAGGAGAAATAGGCTTTATGATTTGTTGATTTCAGATGGGGGCGGTCCTTCCCCCTTACCCAAACAATGCCATCCAAAACCAAAAGTGGAGACCAGAAAACCGAATATTGTATGAAAATGTGGGTCTAAGTATCCAACGGGCGGCCCCAACCCAAAAATTCCCCCAAAGAGACATATTGGACGTTCATGTCAATATGGACTTCAAATGAAAAGTATTCGGCAGTAGATTACAAATATATCATAACAAATTAGGTCCAAGTCATGGTAGGTCGCCCCACCTCCAAGTACCCACAAATGGGTATATTAGCCGACCATGTGTATATGGGACTCAAATAAAAGGTATTTGGGAGAAGATTAAGAATATGACACTAACATTTGTGTTCAAGTCTAGGTGGCGCTTTAGCTTCGAAAAATAAGTCAAATAGGTTGATAAACTCATTATGACAATATGGGACTCAAATGAAAGGTATTTGAGAGTAGAAAACTGATTTGATATCCAGTTATGGAGCCAAGTGTTTGGGGGTTTACCCTTAAGCACGCCCTAAACTGAACTTCATTTCCGATTATGGCAATATGGAGCTCAAATCAACGGCATGTCGGCAAATGGGCTTGGGAAATGTCGCCAGCAGATAGAGGGGATCACCACCGCTTTAAATTTTGTCCGATGTTATCGCCAGAATTTGACCGCAGGCGTTCAGCGTTATAAGCGGACATAGGTTACAGTGGCACGAATTCCATATACACATTCAGGGTGAAGTGTCCGAACCTTAATAAGATATTAGAGAGTTAAAGAAGGAGCAGAGGAGCGTGCCCGGTTCGGCTAGTCTCCCATATAAACCGATCTCAAGATTATGCTTCTTGAGCCCCTACAAGGCACAATTCTTATCCGAATGGACTGAACTATTACAACATTCTATTCACAAATATTCCGAATCGGACTATAACTTGATACATCTCCAATAGCATTACAATTGTTATCCATTATTCTTTGTTTGCCTAAAAAAACATACTGCCCAAAGAACCGCCCGTCTGTCGGTTAAAGTCACGCTACAGTATTTAAAAATAGAAATATTGAGCTGAAACTTTGCACAAATTTTTTTGTCTTTAAGCAAGTTCAGTTCGAAGATGGGATATATCGGATTATATCTTTATATAGCCCCCATATAGACCGATTCGCCGATTTATGGTCTTAGACGCATAAAAGCCATATTTATTATCCGATTTTGGTGAAATATGGGACAGTGAGTTGTGTTAGGTCCTTCGACATTCTTCTTCAATTTGGCTCAGATCGGTCCAGATTTGGATATAGCTGCCATATAGACTGATCCGCCGATTTAGGGTTTTAGGCCCAAAAAAGCCACATTTATTATCCGATTTTGCTGAAATTTGGGACAGTGAGTTGTGTTAGGCCCTTCGACAACATTCTGCAATTTGATCCAGATCAGTCTTGATTTGGATATAGCTGCCACGTAGACCGATCTCTCGATTTAAGGTTTTGGGTCCAAAAAGCCACATTTATTATCCGATTTTGCTGAAATTTGGGACAGTGAGTTGTGTTAGGCCCTTCGACAACATTCTGCAATTTGACCTAAATCGGTTCAGATTTGGATATAGCTGCCATATAGACCGATCCACCGATTTAACCTTTTGGGCCCATAATTGGCGCATTTATTATCCGATGTCGCCGGCTTGGCATAGTGAATTGTGTTAGGCACTTCAACATCTTTCTTCAATTTGGCACAAATCGGTCCAAATTTGGATATAGCTGGCATATAGACCGATATCTCGATTTAAGGTTTTGGGCATATAAAAGGCGCATTTATTGTCCGATGTCGCCGAAATTTGGGACAGTGAGTTTTGTTAGGCCCTTCGACAACATTCTGCAATTCGACCTAGATCGGTCCAGATTTGGATATAGCCGCCACATAAACCGATCCGCCGATTTAGGGTCTTAGACCCATAAAAGCCACATTTATTATCCGATTTTGCTGAAATTTGGAACAGTGAGTTGTGTTAGGCACTTCGACATTCTTCGTCAATTTGGCACAAATCGGTCCAAATTTGGATATAGCTGGCATATAGACCGATATCTCGATTTAAGGTTTTGGGCCTATAAAAGGCGCATTTATTGTCCGATGTCGCCGAAATTTGGGACAGTGAGTTGTGTTAGGCCCTTCGACATTCTTCTTCAATTTGGCTCAGATCGGGCCAGATTTGGGTATAGCTGCCATATAGACCGATCTCTCGATTTATGGTTTAGTGCCCATAAATGGAGCATTTATTGTTCAAATTCGCCGAAATATGCGATAGTGAATTGCGTTAAGCCCTTAAACATATTTCTGCAGTTTGACTCAGATTGGTCCAGATTTGAATATAGTTGCCATATAGAACGATCTCTCGATATAAGGTTTTTGGCCCATAAAAGGCGCATTTATTGTCCGCTTTTGCCGAAATTTCGGACAGTGAGTTGCGTTAGGGCCTGCGACATTCCTCTTTAATTTGACCGATTAATAGACCGATCTCTCGATTTAAAGTATTGGCCCCATAAAAGGCCCATTTATAACCCCATTTCGCTGAAATTTGACACAATGACTTATGTTAGGCTTTTTGACATCCGTGTCGTTTATAGTTCAGATCGGTCTATGCTTGAATTTGGCTACCACAAAGACCAATATTTTGGTCTAAGAAATTTAACAATGACTTCTACTTATTCGACCTCTCAATATCCGTGTCGCATTTGGTCCAAATCGGACCATATTTCGATAAAGCTGCAATGGGGGCACAAATTATGCATTTTTCACCGGATTATGACAAAAGGTGGTTTAGTATCCCAAGTTCGGCCCGGCCAAAGTTAGCGCGCTCTTACTTGTTTTTAATTCTTTTTTATTGTTTTGTGAGAGTCCGACTGACACCAAGATCAATGATCATCATAATGACATTCGGATGTCGAAATCACATTGTTGAAATTTGATTTAGTTTAGTAGATGGCGTTGTATGAATGATGTTGTAGAGGGCGCTGTATGAATGATGTTGTAGAGCAATTGATGTCGTTTCACCACCTTATATTGTGGGAAATTTTATTAGATATTCCAGTTTTCATGTGGAAAAAACCATGCTAAATAAATTTAAACTCAGTATGGCTCTATAAAATCGAAATTTGGTCAAAATTTACTAAGAAAATAAACTTTTTAAGAATTTTTTTAAACATAATTTTCTATGAGTAGGAAGGAATTTTTGAAATTTTTAAAGATTGATAGACCCATCAAACGCCTTTTGCAAGGGGTTTGATACTCCCAATGAAACCCGTTAGATTTTTCATATCTTTGCCTATATGCATGACAATACTCTCATTGCAGTCTGTTTTTGGTTTTTTCTTCATAAGCGAATCTTTTATAGCCGCTGTTCATCAAGAAAAACCAGTTTCAAGTGTTTTTGTGTCGCTTTTGTAACCACATGTTTCATTTATTTATTTAATTTTTTTTAACTTAAAATACATTCTACGAATCAGAACCAATTGCAATAAAGCAATCACAATGACTTAAGGTACACCATTTTTTCCATACAATACTTAAATGATTTGTTCCATAGAATTTAATCGGATAAGCTTGTAATGGAATCAAGATACCATATGAAAATGAAATTGAAAAATTGGGAAAAAAAGAAACTAAACTCTAAGCTTTACTTCTTCTCAAAAATGGTCTGAAAAGAAAGGCAACAAACAAATCAAAGAATATTAAGAAAAGGATTAGGGCTAAAATTTAAGGTTCTTTTTTTTTCTTGAATTTGATTGACTTTAAAATCAGGACAAATTTTATGAGTAGATGTATTGGTTGCCTAAAAAGTAATTGCGGATTTTTCATATAGTCGGCGTTGACAAATTTTTTCACAGCTTGTGACTCTGTAATTGCATTCGTTCTTCTGTCAGTTATCAGCTGTTACTTTTAGCTTGCTTTAGAAAAAAAAGTGTAAAAAAGTATATTTGATTAAAGTTCATTCTAAGTTTTATTAAAAATGCATTTACTTTCTTTTAAAAAATCCGCAATTACTTTTTGGGCAATCCATATTTGAAATTAAAACAACTAAAAACGTGCTAAGTTTGGCCAGGCCGAATCTTATATACCATAAGAATTGCTATGCCATCAAAATTATATCAGGTTATGGACCGATTCGGGCCATACTTGGCTTAGATGTTGAAGACTATAGAAGATGTTTGTGTGCAGAATTGGGCATTCCAGAGGCCGAAAAAGTATATTCGGGAGACCGATTTACTTGGAAGCCATATTAGATTATGGATCGATTCAGACCATACATAACACGAATGTTGGAGGTCATAGTAGAATTCATTGTGTAAAATTTCAGACAAATCAGTTAACAATTGGGCATTATAGAGGCCCGAGAAGTACATTCGCAAGATCCGATTATATGGGAACTATATCAGGTGGAAGACTGATCCGCACCATACTTGGCATGAATATTGGAGGTCATAGTAGAAGTCATTGTGCGAAATTTCAGACAAATCAGATACGAATTGCGCACTTTAGAGACTCAAGAAACACATTCGGGAGATCGGTTTATATCAGATTATGGATATTCAGACCATACATGGCACGAATGATGGGGGTCAAAGTGCAAAGATTCAGCCATATCGGATAAGAAATGCACCATCTAAGGGCAAAAGAAGCCATATCAAGAAGTATGTGTGCAAAATTTCAAGAAGCCGGCTTCACCCGTTCAGCTATCGTGATTTACACAGACGAACGGACAGACAGACCGAGGAATGGACGTAGGGACGGATAGACGGATGGACGGACGGACTTGGCTAGATGGGCTCAGAATGTCGAGACAATCAGGAGTACATATATGCTATGGGGGTCTGTTTGCCCCTGTTCCTTAGTGGAATGTTCATCGGCAAAATTTGCATTTGCATGGGATCCCAGATCAATTTTCGAGGTTTAACAAACATAATGACTAAAAAGTATACCCCATCATGGAGGGTATAACATTTTTTTTTCCAAATTTTTGATATAACAAGCAAACAGGCATAAAGTTTGGCCGGGCGGAACTTTGAATACCCACCACCTCAGATATATATTAACCACTTTTCGTCATAATACAGTGATAAATGCATCATTTATGAACCCATAGCAGCTATATCTAAATATAGTCCGATCTTCACCATATTCAGGAAGACTATGTAAGGGTCTAACAAAACTTCAAAAAATTCACCTTTTATGGACCTAAGAACTTAAATCGGGAGATCGATATATAAATATGTCAGCTATATCCAGATATAGTTCGATCTGAATGACATTGAATACGAATGTCGAAGAGCCTAATGCAGACTACTGTGTCATAATTCAGAGAAATCGTGTAGTAAATGTGCTTTTATTGTCCAAAAAACATAAATTGGGAAATTGGTATATATGGGAGCGGCATCCAAATCTCATTGTGCTAAATTTCAGCGATATCGATTAATAAATTCACTTTCAATGGGTCTTTAAATCGGTAGATAGGTATATACGGGAGATATTTCCAAATTTGGACCGATACGAGCCGTATTTTACAGAGATGTCAAGGAGCATAACACAACTCATTAATTTCTTAAATTTAAATTTCATAAATTTCTGAGAAATGGGACAATATAGGCACTTATTATGGGCCCAAGACCTTACATCAAGAGATCGATCTATATTTCCAAATCCGGACCGATCTAGAGGACCGATTGGAAGCCACCGTAGCGCAGAGGTTAGCATGTTCGCCTATGCCGCTGAACGCCTGAACATCATAAAAACAAATTTCATCGGAGGTTATCCCATCCAAATGCTGGCGACATTTGTGAGGTACTATGCCATTTAAATACATCTGCCAAAAAGGTGTCGCACTGCGGCGTACCGTTTGGACTTGGTTATAAGAAGAACATCCCTTTTCCTCTCTAAACTTGAATTGGACAGCACTCATTGATATGTGAGAAGTTTGCCCCTGTTTCTAATGGGAATGTTCATCTGCAAAATTTGCATTTTTTACACCGAATTTCAATTAAGTCGGACAATAAATACGCCTGTAATGGGTCCAAGACCCAAAATTGAAAGATCGTTCTGTTTGGCAGTTATATCGAAATTTAGACCCATCTTAACCATACTCGGTACGAATGTCGAAAAGCATAACGCAAATTGTGCCTAATTTTAGCGAAATCTGGTAATTAGTGCACCTTTTATGAGTCTAGAACCCTAAATCGTTATATAGGCAGCAATATCCAAATCTGGACCGAACCCGGCCGTATTGAATAGGAATGTCGAGGAGCCTTACACAACTCGCTATACCAAATTTCTGAGAAATGGGACAATATATGCGCCCAAGATCTTATATGGGCCCAAGATCTTAAATCAAGAGATCGTTCGAAATCTGGGCGTCTTATATAACTCTCTGCCCCCAATTTCGGTCAAATCGGGCCATAAATGCGCCTTTAAAGGGTTAAGGGCCTAAGTTCTAGAGATCGATCTATATAGCAGCTAGATCTAAATCTGCACCGATCTGGGCCGCATTGAGCAAGAATGTCGAGAGGAGTAACACAACTCACTGTCTAAAATTTGTAGCTTTTATATAAACCGAACTCGCGATTTTATTTATGCCATTTGGTTGAAATTTTGCACAATGGCATCTGTAATGGTCTCTAACATCCAAACCAAGTATGGCTCGAATCTGTTCATAACCTGATATAGCTCCAAAAGCATTGCAGTTCTTATCAAATATCCTATAACGAGATACTGGGCAAAGAACTTGAAAAATGCGATCCATGGTGGAGGGTATATAAGTTTCGGCCCGGCCGAACTTAGCACGCTTTTATTTGTTCGGTCATACCTTGTCCATTACTGTGATTCGGCAACGGCATTAAACATATATCAACTATTAATTAACGGTTCTAGTGGGTTGTCCAAAAAGTAATTGCGGATTTTTTAAAAGAAAGTAAATGCATTTTTAATAAAACTTAGAATGAACTTTAATCAAATATACTTTTTTACACTTTTTTTCTAAAGCAAGCTAAAATTAACAGCTGATAACTGACAGAAGAAAGAATGCAATTACAGAGTCACAAGCTGTGAAAAAATTTGTCAACGCCGACTATATGAAAAATCCTCAATTACTTTTTGGGCAACCCAATATTAAGAAAGGAAGGAATGATACCCACAGATTGATTGTCCAATGAACATTCCATTAAGAACATGGACAAATTTTTCATAAATCAATGTGTGCTGTCCGATTCAAATTTAAGCTCTATGATAAGGGACCTCCTTTTTATAGCTAAGTCGGAACAGAACAGTGGGATAAAATTAAAAAAAAAAAACTGGTAAAAATTATACCATAGGATGGTGCTCCATCGCCATATAAAGATTAAAGTTCATCATTGCACTTTTGCCGTGATAATCCACGGCAAAAGTTGTAAAAATTGTCGCAGGAAAATGTGCACGAGTTAATTCAATTTTTATACCCACCACCGAAGGATGGGGGTATATTCATTTTGTCATTCCGTTTGCAACACATCGAAATATCCATTTCCGACCCTATAAAGTATATATATTCTTGATCAGCGTGAAAATCTAAGACGATCTAGACATGTCCGTCCGTCTGTCCGTCTGTCCGTCTGTCTGTTGAAATCACGCTACAGTCTTCAAAAATAGAGATATTGAGCTGAAACTTTGCACAGATTATTTTTTTGTCCATAAGCAGGTTAAGTTCGAAGATGGGCTATATCGGACTATATCTTGATATAGCCCCCATATAGACCGATCCGCCGATTTAGGGTCTTAGGCCCATAAAAGCCACATTTATTATCCGATTTTGCTGAAATTTGGGACAGTGAGTTACGTTAGGCCCCTCGACATCCTTCGTCAATTTGGCCCAGATCGGTCCAGATTTCGATATAGCTGCCATATAGACCGATCATCCGATTTAGGGTCTTAGGCCCATAAAAGCCACATTTATTATGCGATTTTGCTGAAATTTGGAACAGTGAGTTATGTTAAGCCCCTCGACATCCCTCGTCAATTTGACCCAGATCGGTTCAGATTTGGATATAGCTGCCATATAGACCGATCCTCTGATTTAGGGTCTCAGGCCCAAAAAAGCCACATTAAGTATCCGATTTTGATGAAATTTGTGACAGGGAGTTGTGTTAGGCTCTTCGACATCCTTCGTCAATTTGGCCCAGATCGGTGCAGATTTGGATATAGCTGCCATATAGACCGATCATCCGATTTAGGGTCTTAGGCCCATAGAAGCCACATTTATTATCCGATTTTATTGAAATTTGAGACAGTGAGTTGTCTTAGGCCCTTCTACATCCTTCGTCAATTTGGCCCAGATCGGTTCAGATTTGGATATAGCTGCCATATAGACCGATCCTCCTATTTAGGGTCTTAGGCCCATAAAAGCCACATTAATGATCCGATTTAACTGAAATTTGGGACAGTGAGTTGCGAAAAGCCCTTCGACATCCTTCGTCAATTTGGTCCAGATCGGTCCAGATTCGGTATGAAAGGTGGTTTACATATATACCCGAGGTGGTGGGTATCCAAAGTTCGGCCCGGCCGAACTTAACGCCTTTTTACTTGTTTTTTTGTCAACAATACAATTGATGGTCAATATATCAAATTTTCCAATTGCAAAATTTCTGATTGCACCTGGTAACACTTGGTGTTACCCAGGCCGGAAAGCAGCCAGTGTGAACCTGTATAAACTCGGTAACAATACTTATCAGCAGACCTATATTTAAGCCGAAACTCATGCTCACTACCATTTTTCTGTTTCAAGGTGGGTGTACATCTGAGCAACTTGAAATTTCTCAACTTCCATGACGATTTCCCCGAAACTCTTCCTCAACGTTTTCATTTTAAAGCTTAACTCTGCCACAATTTTATTTTGTAAAATTTCTTTCAAACACATTTAAAACATAAGACAACAAATGCTGTCATTAAAACTTCTTATTTTTGGAAACATTTCCTTTGTAAGCCCACATAGAATATGCGTTCTTTAATAACACTTTATGTTCGACAATATTCATTAAAATAAATATCAAAATTTAGAAAAGTTTTGTGGCATTTCTCCATTCGGCTATGCGATTGAATCACCAACATTTTCTGTGTATTTTAAATTAGCCGGAAAGACGACTCAGTAACAACAAAAACTTTTCACATTCTAATCATTATTGTGTGCAAGAAAATTTGAATTATGTCCATTGAGGGGCAACCCCAAAATGAGAAGGACCTGCTACAATTGAAGCAAACAAAAAAGTTTTTGCAATTTTGTGGTGAGTAAACAAAATAACAATTTTGTGTATATTAAGATAGGAGAAATTTTTGGAAAATTTAAAACTTTATACGCCCCATTTGTTGGACGCAGGATTAGACACAGATAGCTGTGAAAATTTAGGCTATACTTTTGGAAGAAAGCACAGCATATCGAAAGTTAAGTATTTAAAATTTTCTTCAAAAAAACCTTTTTCATATTAGGCCTTTAAGATTTTTTTCTCATATTGATTTCAAGGGCATTGTCAGGAGAAAGAAAGTTTAATCTTCAATCCATATGTGATGCTTATTTCCAAAAATTACCAGCATATGAAGATAATCCTTGAAATTTATTTTTCAATTAACATGTCTAAAATGTTTGAAACAAAGTCAAAGCTCACAGAACACATACAACGATACCAAAGTTTTGAGGTGTTTTTAGGAATGCCTAATGCCTTTAAACATTTCTTTTTCCTTCTTTTTCTTCTCTTTGGGATAAAATGTTGCTCAGGAATATGTTACACAAATGACATTCGATATCTACATGCAAAGAATTTTAAGAAATGTAAAACTTTGCATGATGTTGTTATAAAAGAATTTAAAATTAAGATTTATTTTCCTCTGCCTTTGTTAGGTTTAATATTTATACCCTACACCACAACGGTGGAACAGGTGTATTTTGAACGCATAAGAGCCGCAATTCTACTCGAGAATTGTCGAAATTTGGAAGAGATCCATTAACACTTGTTCCAGTTACTGTCAATATTAGAAATTATGCCCTCCTATCTAAAATTTCAAAATCCATGGGTTTTTTTTATCCCATCTTAACGAAAACACACACAGATAGATAGGATTTTGAAAAACAACAACTTTTGTCGAAAAAGCGACAGCGAAATTTGTTAATTTTCCTGCAACAATTTATTTTAAATTTCAACGATCCAAAGTAAAAATTTGTTGTTTAAAGGCACTCTTTGCAAGCCAACATATAACAACAACAACAATAATACGTCTATAAGCATGAACAAAAAAAAACATTTAACTAGCCACCACATGTGCTTTGCTGCACAGCTTTGGTGGGTTGGTGTGTTTTTATTTTCTTTGTTCGGCTCGCACTGCTTGTCCCGTTCGTTTACTGGAATAAAAATCTACCAATTTTGGTAGGAACCTACCAGAACTGAACGCACAAGAGCAGCAATTCTACCCGAGAATTTACGAAATTTGGAAGAGATCACTCAACACTTGTTCCAGTTACTGTCAATATCAGAACTTACGCCCTCCTTTCTAAAATTTCAAAATCCATGGGTTTTTTTTATCCCTTCTTAACGAAAACACACACAGAGATATATAGGATTTTGAAAAACAACAACTTTTGTCGAAAAAGCGACGACGAAATTTGTTAATTTTCCTGCAACAATTTATTTTGAATTTCGACGATGCAAAGTAAAAATTTGTTATTTAAAGACACTTTTTGCAGGCCAACGTATAACAACAACAACAACAATAATATGTTTATAAGTAAGAAAAAAGAAACATTTAACCTGCCACCACATGTGCTTTGCTTCACAGCTTAGGTAGGTTGGTGTGTTTTTATTTTCTTTGTTCGGCTCGCGCTGCTTGTCTCGTTCGTTTACTGGAATAAAAATCTACCAATTTTGGTAGGAACCTACAAAGAACGACTACACCGCAGTTTTGGTCCCATCTTTATAAAATTTTACACGGGGTATTTGATTTAACATTTGTTCATTTCATCAAAATCGGCCCAGTTTTAAATATAGCTGCAATATATATCTCTCATCTGTAATGCACTTTTATGGCAATACGTAGTAGCCATATTTTGTTGGGATTGTTATAAAAATTCACTGCTCTGGCATTTGCTTAATTGTAGTAGGCAGACTTTGCGGTTTAGGGTATTATATAATCGCCTCGGCCCAACTTTTGCCTTACTCTACTGGTTCTTGAATGTGTTTGCAGGATTTTATTCTGTTTGAGCTTGCCAGAGATTAGTTCGTTCTGTGTTTGCAAACCTTTTGCAAAAGTGTCAAAAACATTTGGACAATGAAATGTAACATTGAATACGGATTTTGTTTCAAAATTTTCTTGGAATTTTTAACAGGCTTTGTGAATATGATGCTTTACTATCACAAAAAAAAAAAAATAAATGCAATTATATTTAGAAGACCCGGGGTAGAATTTCTTTGAATTCTTAATAAAGCGTAAAGCTTAAATGGAAAACTAAGAGAACAACTGCAAGTGATGCTGACTAAATTGCGGCGGGGTAGTAAATTGACCATAATTTATTTAATTTTAAGTTAAACTTAAGATGATATTAAGACGTGTCCTTTTTGCCAATTGTACAAAAGGATTCCATGAGAAATAATTCAAAGCCAGAAATATTGTTCATTTGTTTGTAACACTTGAAAGGAAGAGAGATAGATCCATTGCTAACTATACTCATCGGCACATTTTCACTTTCTGATTCGATTTAGCTATGTCCATCTCTCTGTATATGAAATGAACTTAAAACCGTCTGTCTGGCTGTCTGTCTAACTGTCTGTATGACTCTTTGTCTGTCTGACCCTCCCCATACCAAAATTTTCAAAAACGCTAGTTCTCGAAGATTTAAGCGAAATTTTCTATGCCACCTTAATGGTACCCCAAAAATAAGAAATTGGTAAACAATTATGTGGTCAACTAACCTGGGGGGACGCCCTATCTCAAAAACCACCCGATCGGACATGTTTACATATTGGGACGATATGGGTACCAAATGAAAGGAATTAAAGAGTAGAGCACGAACTTGCATAAAAATTTAAACCATAGCGTCGGTGGGGTTCCCCACCCCCATTTGATACCCATATTTTGGACAATATGGGTATCAAATGAAAGGTATTTAAAAGATGTCTGAGGGCCTTCCAAACCCCCCAGCAAGACATATTTACCGATTGGGACAATATGGCTTTTAAAAGTATAGTAAAAAGCTGATATCAAAATTTATTTCTTAGTGTCTGAGGCTGGTACCCACTTTCGGAACCATGTTTCTGGAGTCCACACCTCTCTCTAAACCCATCAACTACCACTCTGGTAGCTTTCTCACTCCCCAAATCCCCATGAGAATATCGGGCTCAAATAAAGTTCTTTTAAAAATGGGGTACATCTAACATCCAAACTTAAATGACCCTAAACCATCCGAGCGAATTCATATGCCAATAAAGATCATATATGATTCAAACAGGTAAAAAGGCGATAAGTTCGGCCGGGCCGAACTTTGGATACCCACCACCTCGGATATATATGTAAACCACCTTTCGTCATAATCCGGTGAAAAATGCATAATTTATGCCCCCATAGCAGCTTTATTGGAATATGGTCCGGTATGACTTAATTTCAGCACAGACATTGAGTGGTCTAATAAGTACAAGTAATTGTTAAATTTTGTAGAACAAAATATTGGTCTCTCTGGTAGCCACATACAAATATATGGCCGATCTAAACCATATACGATACGGATGTCGAAAAGCCTAATATAAATCACTGTGTCAAATTTCAGCGAAATCGGATAATAAATGTGATTTTTTTCGTGCCAAGACTTTAAATCGAGAGATCGGTCTACATGGCAACTATATCCAAATCTGAACCGATCTGGGCCAAACTGAAGAGGCCTGCCGAAGGGCCTAAAACAACTCACTGTCCCAAATTTCGGCGAAATTGGACAATAAATGCGCCTTTTATGGGTCCACAACCTTAAATCGAGAGAACTGTCTATATGGCAGCTATATACAAATCTGAACGGATCTGGGCCAAATTTCAGAAAGTTGTTGAAGAGCGTAACGCAACTCACAGTCCCAAATTTCAGCAAAATCGAACTATAAATGCGCTTTTTATGGGCCCAAAACATTATATCGGGAGATCGGTCTATATGGCAGCTATATCCAAATCTGCACCGATCTAGACCAAATTGAAGGGGGATGCCGACTGGCATAACACAACTCACTGTCCCAAATTTCAGCAAAATCGGATAATAGATGCGCCTTTTATGGGCGCAAGACTTTAAATCGAGAGATCGGTCTATATGGCAGCTATATCCGATTCTGAACCGAACTGGGCCAAATTGAAGGGGGATGCCAACTGGCCTAACACAACTCACTGTCCCAAATTTCAGCAAAATCGGACAATAAATGTGGCTTTTATGGGCCTAAGACCCTAAATCGGCGGATCGGTCTATATGGGGTATATCAAGGTATAGTCTGAAATAGCCCATCTTCGAACTTAACCTGCTTATGGACAACAAAAGAATCTGTGCAAAGTTTCAAAATTTCACAAAAATAGGCTATCCGACGGTGAATGTATTCTTTAAGACACATTGCGCCTATAGAGGGCGCAATTTTCATGCGATTCACTAAAAATTTTTACAATGATTTCTCTCATGACTTCTCTATTGACTTCTGAAAAACTTTGTTAAATTTGGTTTTATTCGCTCTGTGCATTGATATTGCTTCTATACAAATAGATCTTCTGATTATACCCTCCACCATAGGATGGGGGTATACTAATTTCGACAGACAGATCGAAATATGCGTCTGAGACCCCACAAAGTATATATATTCTTGATCGTCGTGTCATTTTAAGTCGATCCAGCCATGTCCGTGCGTCCGTCCGTCTTTTCGTCCGTCCGTCCGTCTTTCCGTCCGTCTGTCCGTCCGTCCGTCCGTCCATCCGTCTGTCTGTCGAAAGCACGCTAACTTTCGAAGGAGAAAAGATAGCCCTTTGAAATTTTGCACAAATAATTTTTATTAGTGTAGGTCGGTTGGTATTGTAAATTCACCAAATCGATCCATGTTTTGATATAGCTGCCATATAAACCGATCTTGGGTCTTGACTTGTTGAGCCTCTAGAGGGCGCAATTCTAGTCCGATGTGACTGAAATTTTGCACGTAGTATTTTGGTATCACTTTCAACAACTGTGCTAAGTAAAGTTCAAATCGGTCCATTAAACCGATCATGGGTCTTGACTTCTTGAGCCTCTAGAGGGCGCAATTATTATCCGATTGTGTCTGAAATTTTGCATGTCTTGTTTTGGTATCACTTTCAATACCCGTGTTAAGTATGACAACTGTGCTAAGTATGGTTCAAATCGGTCCATGTTTTGGTATAGCTGCCATATAAACCGATCTTGGGTCTTGACTTCTTGAGCCTCTAGAGGGCGCAATTCTAGTCCGATTTGACTCAAATTTTACACGTAGTGTTTTGGTATCACTTCCAATACCCGTGTTAAGTATGATTTAAATCGGTTCAAATTCAGGTACAGCTGTCATATAAACCGATCTTGGATCTTGACTTCTTGAGCCTCTAGAGGTCGCAATTCTCATCCGATTTGGCTGAAATTTTGCATGAGGTGTTCTGTTATTTTTCCAATTACTGTGCTAAGTATGGCGCAAATCGGTACATAACCTGATATAGCTGCCATATAAACCGATCTGGGATATTGACTTCTTGAGCCTCTAGAGGGCGCAATTCTTATCCGATTTGACTGAAATTTTGCACGTAGTGTTTTGGTAGCACTTTCAACAACTACGCTAAGTATGGTTTTAATCGGTCCATGTTTTGATATAGCTGCCATATAAACCGATCATGGGTCTTGGCTTCTTGAGCCTCTAGAGGGCGCAATTATTATCCGATTGTGTCTGAAATTTTGCATGTCTTGTTTAGGTATCACTTCCAATACCCGTGAAAAGTATGAAAACTGTGCTAAGTATGGTTCAAATCGGTCCATGTTTTGGTATAGCTGCCCTATAAACCGATCTTGGGTCTTGACTTCTTGAGCCTCTAGAAGGCACAATTCTAGTCCGATTTGACTCAAATTTTGCACGTAGTGTTTTGGTATCACTTCCAATACCCGCGTTAAGTATGATTTAAATCGGTTGAAATTCTGGTACAGCTGCCATATAAACCCATCTTGGGTCTTGACTTCTTGAGCCTCTAGAGGGCGCAATTCTTATTCGATTTGATTGAAATTTTTCATGTCGTATTTTGGTACCACTTCCAATACACGTGTTAAGTATGGTTCAAATAGGTCCATGTTTTGATATAGCTGCCATATAAATCGATCTGGGATCTTGACTTCTTGAGGCAATAGAGCGCTCCATTCTTATCCGATTTGGCTGAAATTGTGCATAAGGTGTTCTGTTATGACTTCCAATTACTGTGCTAAGTATGGCGCAAATCGGTCAATAACCTGATATAGCTGCCATATAAACCGATCTAGGATTTTGACTTTTTGAGCCTCTAGAAAGCGCAATTCTTATCCGATTTGACTGAAATTTTGCACGTAGCGTTTTGGTATCACTTTCAATACCCGTGTTAAGTATGATTCAAATCGGTCCATGTTTTGATATAGCTGCCGTATAAACCGATCTGGGATCTTGACTTCTTGAGGCAATAGAGCGCGCCATTCTCATCCGATTTGGGTGAAATTTTGCATGAGGTGTTTTGTTATGATTTCCAATAACTGTGCTAAGTATGGCGCAAATCGGTCAATAACTTGATATAGCTGCCATATAAACCGATCTGGGATTTTGACTTCTTGAGCCTCTAGAGGGCGCAATTCTCATCCGATTTGGCTGAAATTTCGTACAACGGCTTCTCTCATCACCTTCAATATACATGTCTAATATGGCCTGAATCGATCAATAGCTCGATTCAGCTCCCATATAAAACCTATCTCCCGATTTTGCTTCTTGAGCCCCTACCAGGCGCCATTCTTATCCGAATGAACTGAAATATTACACAATGACGTTACAATGTTCAGCATTCATTTATGGTATTCGAATAGCAAAATGGTATGGTATATTCCAATAGCACAATGTTCAGCATTCATTTGTAGTCCGAATCGGACAATAACTTCATATAGCTCCAATAGCATAACAGTTCTTATTCCTTATTCTTTGTTTGCCTGAAAAGAGATACCGCGCATAGAACTCGACAAATGCGATCCATAGTGGAGGGTATATAAAGATCGGCCCGGCCGACCTCAGCACGCTCTTACTTGTTTTTACTTCTCATTTTCGTGAGAGATATATAGGTGATGGGAAATTAAAATATTAAAATCGAAAATATTAAACGTTGCGATGATCGATTGCTTGCCGGCCCTTATCAATATCCTATTCTATGATGGTGGGTAAAAAAAATCTTAAAAACTCTATTTAAAAATTTTTGCTACAGCATCTGTCTGATTAGTGAAAAAGTCTAAGGTACTCCACTTTTTCACCTATTGTAAGTAATGCATTGTTGTTAATATGCTGTTGTGTTTGAAACGTGACCTAAGGCTTATTTTACTTTTCTAAGATGACTAAAACCTTAATTTTCGAACTGGTTTTTAAAGAAATGAAAAATTTCAACAAAATTTCCTACAACAACTTTCTATCTATGTTTCATAGCTTTCACAAAAGGGTGACCTTTTTTAGTCTTCTATTGGGTTGGCCAAAAAGTAGTTGCGGATTTTTCATATAGTCGGCGTTGACAAATTTTTTCACATCTTGTGGCTCTGTAATTGCATTCTTTCTTCTGTCAGTTATCAGCTGTTACTTTTAGCTAGCTTTAGAAAGAAAGTGTAAAAAAAGTATATTTGATTATAGTTCATTCTAAGTTCTATTAAAAATGCATTTACTTTCTTTTAAAAAATCCGCAATTACTTTTTGGGCAACCCAATAGTATTAGTCATATATGTCCAATACATTTCACACCTCAAATTAGCCTTTAAGCTATAGAAAATTCCTCCCAATAGCTATTTTCCCATAAATTTTGCTAGTTTTACCAATTACCATGGTGCATTGGATGTTTTCGTGCTATTATATAAATTCCTATCTAGTTTTTTTTTTTCATCTCTCTCCCTCCTCATATTTATTAAAACTAAATTAACATTGTTTGTCGTGTTTTTGTGTTTTTTGTTTTTTTTTTGCTATATCTGCCACATTGTGATAAAACAAAATGAATTATTGAAATTTCTGTTGAAATCACGCGGCCGATGATATCGAAGGCAGTCAACAATTACACTATGTCACGTAAAGTATTTAATTTGCATTTGCAATGGCTACAAAAACAAAAACGATGAAGGGGAAAAAATTACATATACTTTACAATAATTTTATTGTTGAATTTATCGAAAACAAACAAAAAAAATGTTCCAACCGAACTGCCATGATGATGATGATAATAAAAATAAAAAAAAACAACAAAAACTTATAATGTATAATTTTTTCAACTGACATGCCAAAACAAAAAAAAAAACACGATCAACCACCACATTTCGTGATGGTTTTTTTGCAACACTACAACTCCGCGTGTGTGGCTGATGATGATGATGACGATGATGATGAAACTGCTCATCATCATTGCCATCATGGCGTTTTTGATGCTGATAAAAATTGATACGGAACCAACGAACCTTGTTAAAACAACACAACACAACAACAAGTGACGAACTGATGAACTACCTGACAAAGTGACGAACTGACTTACGCTGACTGACAGTGAGTGCGAACATCAGCACAGACCACACACAACAACCACAACAAATATGAAATTAATAATTAAAATAATTTAAAGTTAATGCAGTCGGTGGTTCATAGGTGTACTTTGGTACCATGGCCCCAGTGAGCTATGTGGCTGTGGTAAACTACAGGCGAACGAACAAAGATTTTGTTTTCATATACAGTTTTAGTGTAATTTAGGAGAAAACTGTTGTATTGGGTTGCCCAAAAAGTAATTGCGGATTTTTTAAAAGAAAGTAAATGCATTTTTAATAAAACTTAGAATGAACTTTAATCAAATATACTTTTTTTACACTTTTTTCTAAAGCAAGCTAAAAGTTACAGCTGATAACTGACAGAAGAAAAAATGCAATTACAGAGTCACAAGATGTGAAAAAAATTGTCAACGCCGACTATATGAAAAATCCGCAATTACTTTTTGGGCAACCCAATATTATAAAAGAACACAGAGGAGAATGAGATACCTGGGAGAGAGGTTGAATGTATGTGGTTTTCCATATAATAAAGACTGATATTACAATGGTAACAATCGCTAGTTTTAAAATTTCAAGAACAAATTTAGATTTCCCTGTCTATAGTAATCACCTTAAAGACTTAAACTAACATTGAAATCATATTGAAATTATTAAAAAACAAGTAAAAGCGTGCTAAGTTCGGCCGGGCCGAATCTTATATACCCTCCACCATGGATCGCATTTGTTGAGTTGTTTTCCCGGCATCTCTTCTTAGGCTAAAAAGGATATAAGAAAAGAGTTGCTCTGCTATTAAAACGATATCAAGATATGGTCCGGTTCGGACCACAATTAAATTATATGTTGAAGACCTGTGTAAAATTTCAGCCAATTCGTATAAGAATTGCGCCCATTGGGGCTCACGAAGTAAAATAGAGAGAACGATTTATATGGGATCTGTATCGGGCTATAGACCGATTCAGAACATAATAAACACGCTTGTTGATGGTCATCAGAGGATCCGTCGTACAAAATTTCAGGCATATCGGATAATAATTGCGACCTCTAGGGGTCAAAAAGTCAAGATCCCAGATCGGTTTATATGGCAGCTATATCAGGTTATGAACCGATTTGAACCTTATTTGACACAGTTGTTGAAAGTAAAAATAAAATACGTCATGCAAAATTTCAGCCAAATCGGATAGGAATTGCGCCCTCTAGAAGCTCAAGAAGTCAAATCCCCAGATCTGTTTATATGACAGCTATATCAGGTTATGGACCGATTATAACCATACTTGGCACGATTATAACCATACTTGGCACATGACGAAATACTTCGTGCAAAAACTCATTCAAATCGGATAAGGATTGTGCCCTCTAGAGGCTCAAGAAGTCAAGACCCAAGATCGGTTTATATGGCAGCTATATCAGGTTATGAACCGATTTCAACCATACTTGGCACAGTTGTTGGGTATCATAACAAAAAACGTCGTGCGAAATTCCATTCCAATCGGATAAGAATTGCGCCCTCTAGAGGCTCAAGAAGTCAAGACCCAAGATCGGTTTATATGGCAGCTATACCAGGTTATGAACCGATTTGAACCATACTTGGCACAGTTATTGGATATCATAACAAAAAACGTCGTGCGAAATTCCATTCCAATCGGATAAGAATTGCGCCCTCTAGAGGCTCAAGAAGTCAAGACCCAAGATCGGTTTATATGGCAGCTATATCAGGTTATGGACCGATTTCAACCATACTTGGCACAGTTATTGGATATCATAAGAAAACACGTCGTGCAAAATTTCATTCCAATCGGATAAGAATTGCGCACTCTAGAGGCTCAAGAAGTCAAGACCCTAGATCGGTTTTTATGGCAGCTATATCAAAACATGGACCGATATGGCCCATTTGCAATACTAACCGACCTACACTAATAAGAAGTATTTGTGCAAAATTTCAAGCGGCTAGCTTTACTCCTTCGGAAGTTAGCGTGCTTTCGACAGACAGACGGACGGACGGACATGGCTAGATCGACATAAAATGTCTCGACGATCAAGAATATATATATACTTTATGGGGTCTCAGACGAATATTTCGAGTAGTTACAAACAGAATGACGAAATTAGTATACCCCCATCTTATGGTGGAGGGTATAAAAAGTAAAAGCGTGCTAAGTTCGGCTGGGTCGAACCTTTGGAACCCACAACCATGTACTTGAAGGGCATAATTTTATTCTACATACCATTCTTCTGTCAATCCTGCAAAAATTAAAGCTACTAGGAACCGAATAAGGATAATCGAGAGACTGATTTCAGGTTATAGACCGATTTCGACCATAGTTGACACAGTTGTTGGAAGTCAAAGAAGAGCACTATGTGCAAATTTTCAGCCAAATCGGACGAAATTTGTGGCTTCCAGGGGCTTAAGAAGTCAAATCGGGAGATCGGTTTATATGGGAGCTATATCAGGTTATAGACCGATTTGGACGGTATATGACAAAGTTGTTGGAAGTCATAAGAGAACACTACTTGCAAATTTTCAGCCAAAGCAAACGAAATTTGTGGCCTCCAGGGGCTGAAGAAGTCAAATCGGGAGATCGGTTTATATGGGAGCTATATCAGGTTATAGACCGATTTGGACGGTATGCAATATTTCAGCCAAAAGCGGACCAAATTTTATGGCTTCCAGGGGCTCAAGAAGTCAAATCGGGAGATCGGTTTATATGGGAGCTATATCAGGTTATAGATCGATTTGGACGGTATATGACAAAGTTGTTGGAAGTCATAAGAGAACGTTACATGCAAAATTTCAGCCAAAGCGAACGAAATTTGTGGCCTCCAGGGGCTCAAAAAGTCAAATCGAGAGAACGGTTTATATGGGAGCTATTACAGGTTATAGACCGATTTGGACCGTACTTGGCACAGTTGTTGAAAGTCCTAACGGAATACCACATGTAAAATTTCAGCCAAATCGGATGAAAATTGCGGCTTACAGGGCTCAAGAAGTCAAATCGGGAGATCGGTTTATATGGGAGCTATTACAGGTTATAGACCGATTTGGACGGTATATGACAACGTTGTTGGAAGTCATAAGAGGACATTACACTTAAAATTTCAGCCAAATCGGACGAAATTTGTTGCTTCCAGGGGCTCAAGAAGTCAAATCGAGAGAACGGTTTATATGGGAGCTATTACAGGTTATAGACCAATTTGGACCGTACTTGGCACAGTTGTTAAAAGTCCTAGCGGAACACCACATGCAAAATTTCAGCCAAATCGGATGAAAATTGCGGCTTACAGGGCTCAAGAAGTCAAATCGGGAGATCGGTTAATATGGGACCTATATACAAATCTGAATCAATATGACCCCTTTTGCAATCCCTAATGACCTACATCAATATTAAGTATCTGTGCAAAGTTTCAAGTGGCTAGCTTTACGCGTTCGACCGCCGTCGTGATTTCGACAGACGGACGGATGGACGGACGGACATAGGTAGTTCGACTCAGAATGCCGAGGCGATCAAGAATATATATACTTAATGGGGTCTTAAACAAATGTTTCGAGGTGTTACAAAGGGAATGACTATATTAGTATATTAGTATATCCGCAATTACTTTTTGGGCAACCCATAATTGGACAGCCATCTATTTACTAAAACCAGTGAGGAAAGGCAACAGTCGGGCGGAGCCGACTATATAATACCCTACACCACCGAGTATTCGTAATACTTTTAATAGATAGCACTTATATCCAAATGGAGTCAGACCTTAATTTTGCATACCTATTGAAATATCGAATAGAACTCTATACGATTTTCTTACGATGGAACGAAAATAAATGGTGATTTTTTTGAGGTTAGGATTTTCATGCATTAGTATTTGACAGATCACGTGGGATTTCAGACATGGTGTCAAAGAGAAAGATGCTCAGTATGCTTTGACATTTCATCATGAATAGACTTACTAACGAGCAACGCTTGCAAATCATTGAATTTTATTACCAAAATCAGTGTTCGGTTCGAAATGTGTTCATTCACCGTAACGTTGCGTCCAACAGCATCTTTGAAAAAATACGGTCCAATGATTCCACCAGCGTACAAACCACACCAAACAGTGCATTTTTCGGGATGCATGGGCAGTTCTTGAACGGCTTCTGGTTGCTCTTCACTCCAAATGCGGCAATTTTGCTTATTTACGTAGCCATTCAACCAGAAATGAGCCTCATCGCTGAACAAAATTTGTCAAAATTTGAACACATTTCGAACCGAACACTGATTTTGGTAATAAAATTCAATGATTTGCAAGCGTTGCTCGTTAGTAAGTCTATTCATGATGAAATGTCAAAGCATACTGAGCATCTTTCTCTTTGACACCATGTCTGAAATCCCACGTGATCTGTCAAATACTAATGCATGAAAATCCTAACCTCAAAAAAACCACCCTTTATATATGGGAGTTTTATCGATTTTGATGAAATTTTTCACACATATTGGGATGCCAATTAAACCATCTCATGAACATTGTTGTAGAGATCGGACCAAAATTGTGGCTTCTACAGCCTTAAAAGGCCATATCGGATGAAAAATATATAGCGGAGCTATATCTAAATCTGCATCAATTGTTGTGGAATTTTGCACACATATGAGAACGTTGAATAAAACACTCCATGCCAAATTTCGTAACGATGAGACCAAAATTGTGGCTATTACAGCTATAAAAGGGCATATCGGAAGAAAGTTATACATGGTAGCTATATATAAATCTCATCCGATAATGATGAAATTTCGCACACACATTGGGACGTCACAAAAAGCACTTCGCGCCAAATTTTGTAAAGATCGTACCAAAATTGTGCCTTCTATAGCCTTAATAGGTCAAATCGGGCGAAAGTTATATATGGGAGCTATATATAAATCTGAACCGATTTAGATGCAATTTTGCACACATATTGGGACGTCCCACGAAACACAAAACATTTCATGGCAAATTTGGTGGAGATCGCACCAAAATTGCGGCTTCTACAGCTTTAAAAGGGCATATCGGATGAAAGATATATATAAGAGCCATATCTAAATTTGGACCGATTTCAAAAAAATTTTGCAAACATTTTGGGTCGTTAAAAAAAACACTTCGTGCCAAATTTTGTAAGGATCTGACCAAAATTGTGGCTTCTACAGCTTTGAAAGGGCACATCGGATGAAAGATATATATTGGAGCTATATCTAAATCTGGACCTATTTGTTTCAAAACCAATAGCGTTCGTCCCTGGACCAAAAAAGACACTTATGCAAAATTTTGTGAAAAAAACATTTTTTCAATGTGAAAGTTTCAGATCGGTGTCTATGGCAGTTACAATGGTCGTATGTGCAGCATACTCCGTTCGGACAATGGAAGCTTAAGTGCAACTCTCTGTGCCATACCGTAATTGGAGAGGCGTTGGTGAACCTAAGACCCTTAATATACACATTGATTTATATGGCAGCTATATAAAGGGTTTTTCTATAGGGTCTTGAACGCTCACTCTCAATTTATTCAGTAAACTCAGCATTTTCATTATGCCAAAGTACACTAACGAACAACATCTGCAAATCATAAAATTAACTACCGCAATTTGGGACCGGTGAGCGGTACTTTAAGAGCGTTAACTTAAATTTTGACGATGCGTTATGATTAGGTAAAAATTCACATGTACTTCACGAATCAAAACATCATCCACAAAGCATAACTGATTGGTGGGGTTTGCATGCCGTTGGCGTCGTTGGGCCATACTTGTTTGTCAACGATGCCAAGTGTCACGTTAACGTGAATGGACAACGCCACCGCACCATGCTCACTGAATATAGAAGAAATACGAGTCTGTGTAAAATTTCAAACTCTATATCTCAGTTTTTAAAGACTGTAGACAACAACTGACTGACACACGGAGGGACAGACAGAGAGAATACTACGTCATCTTAGAATTTCACGACGATCAGAAATAGATCGGTCGGCAATGGATATTTCGATGTGTTGCAAACGGAATGAATATATCCCCTACCCTTGGTGGTACGTATAACAAATTGACGATCAATCTTATGGCGATCTTCATTGGCAGGTGAAGAAGAATTCTCGCCATAAGAGAGAATGCAGATCGCCATAAGACTGAGGTAGTCAGGAACATGGCGCTCCTCAAACTTTGGGCTTTTCTTCTGTTCTGCTGGGGAATGGTGGCAGTCCATATACGAAGCCTAATTATATACTAGCGGAGTCTTTCCTTGTTGTCCGGTTGTACGTAGTTTTTCCTAAAAGCGACCCCTGGACTGGGGCACCGCGCCCTTACCTGTACCCTCTGTTTACACGGATGGATCTTAATCGGATGGCGGTCCTGCAGCAGGTGTTTTTATTAAATTTCCTGGAATCAGAGAATCTTAAAGGCTTGAGAACAGGTGCAACGTATTACAGGAGGAAATTTTTGGGTTGCTGAAGGCACTGGAAATGATGTCGATGTGGAAGCTGTGGCCCCATCAGACTATCACGATTTAAGGAATCTTTAAGCTCTTCTCTGTGGAAACTTCTTGGTAGGTTGGATGCCTTCTACGATGACTGCGGGGATTGCTGACGTCGAGCTGGACGCAGGATGTGGCAAAATCGAAGAGAAGAAACAGCATAATGGCTAAAAACCTCTTACTCTTAGAGGACAGAAAATGTCTATGCAAAGTTTCAGCTCAATAACTAAATTTTTTTTAAAGACAACGTAGCGTATGGGTCTGCATTTCTACCTATGTCGCTGAACGCCTTGGTTCGAATCCTGGCGAGACCATCAGAAAACAATTTTCAGCTATAGTTATCGGCTCCTAAAGCTGGCTGCATTAGTGAGGTACTTTGGCATGTAAGAACTTCTCCCCAAAGAGGTGTCGCACGGAGTCACGCCGTTTGGACTCGGCTATAAACATGAGGCTCCTTATCATTGCCAGACTTGAATCGGACAGCACTCATTCATATGAGAGAAGTTTGCCGCTGTGGAATGTTTATGGGGCAAATGTGCATTTGCAGCTTCATTCTTAAAGACAAGCGTGATTTAAATATACAGACGCGCGGACGGACATGCCTAGATGGCTTTAGAACTTGACCAGGATCAAGCATATATATACGTTGTGTGGTTAGTAAAGGATTCCTTGATGATTTATAAACGGAATGACAAAATGAATATACATACAGCCACCCCTCGGTGGTGGGTATAAAAAGTCAATGAAATGTTTTGTAAAACCAAATTTTGAAAAATCTCTATCACAAATCCCAATTCTATTCTCTCCTCCTCTTAGGAATTTCCTCTCTAATCCCTTTTTTGAAAATCACCCGCTGTCATTTGTTAGCTTTAAGTTTATCAAGCATGTTCACCCATCTCATTAGAAGACTTTTGTAATGAATTTAATCAATTGAACATCAAGTGCCATTAAAAAGTTATAATCTGCTGAAGCAGCTGCAAAGAAGATGAAGAAGAAGAAGCAGCAGAAACAGAGAATAATAGAAAAGTACCAACAAAAACAACTACCATGGACAATTATGTAATCTAACTTTGGTTTCCTTTGTTGCCGAACAATGTCTACTGAACGAAATAATTTCTCTTAACTTGTTTTTGTTCCCTAGATTTTTGTGTTGTCTGAAAAGCCAACCAGAAAAGGCTGGGCTGGCGTGTCAATGGAATGTACGCACAGATATACGGACCGACAAACGTATAAAGGACTGCTAGATGACAAGTGGCGGACATATTTGAAAGACTTTAATTAACTAAGGCAAGTTGTAACAACCGTATAAATGGTCGTTTGTAAACTTGGCATAGGAAAATTGTTAAGATGAAGAAGATGATGTGCATCATCATACAGGGCTACCAAGGGGAGACGGGTTAGCCTGATGAATAGGTCTGGAAAACAAAAAGAGAAAAATGGAAAAGAAAAGCTGGACATAAAGCCATAACCACTTTTTCAAATCAACAGAACAAAAAAGTGCTGTCAGCCACTCTAAGCCAGTATGCCAGCCAGCCAGCCAAGCAACCAGTCAAACCATTCTACAAGTTAATCCCACATGGCGTTGGCACCCACTTTTCTCTTAGAAACCATAGCATTAATGGCCATTATAGATGATGAGTTAGCCTCTGCCATATTGAAACTGCCAATAGATATACAGATCTAAAAAAGATAGCCATAACGAAGATGCAGATGCTCATACATGATGGAAATAGGGATAAGAATAGAACGAAAAAAAAACGATTCTCTCCCTCCCAACCATTCTGAGAAGATTTGCATAAAAACCAAAACCGATAAAACAACAAAGCAATCCCGAACAAAGGATGCTTGTGATTGTGATGTTGCTGTTGTAGACAGGACTCACGAACAACTGCAAATATACTCACACACATTCATTACAAAACCACATGAGAAAGGCAGAATGGGATGCGATATGATACTTAATATGGTATCCAGTACCAAGTCTCTCCAAGGAATTATGCCAAACCTCTTGAATTAAGAAGAAAATCTCTCTCCCTACAAATTCTTCTAGTTTGCCCCAATTATGCATTAGGATAAGTGTTGCCGTTTGGATCAACACTTTCCCTCCGGGAAGGGTAGTTTTATTACCCCTTTTCTTGAGAAAGGGAAGATTTATTACCCTACTCCTGGGAAAGGGCAGATTTATTACCCCTTCTCTTGGGAAAGGTTGGCCTTATAACCATTTTTCTTGGGAAAGGGTAGATTAATTACCCTACTTTTGGGAAAGGGTAGTTTTAAAAACCTTTCTCATGGGAAAGATTAGCTTTATTACCGTTTCTCTAGGGAGAGGGTAGTTTTGTTACCCTTATCTTGAGAAAAGGTAGTTTTACTTCCTTTACTCTTGGAAAAGGGTAGTTCTATTACCCTTTTTCTTGGGAAAGAGTAGTTCTATTACCCTTTTACTTCGGAGAGGTTAGTTCTATTACCGTTTCTCCTAAGAAAGGATAGTTTTATTACCCTTTCTCTTGCGAAATGGTAGTTTGAATAACTTTTTCTTGGGAAAGGGTAGTTCTATTACCCTTTCTAATGGAAAAGGGTAGTTCTATTACCCTTTCTAATGGAAAAGGGTAGTTTTATTACCCTTTCTCTTGGGAAAGGGTAGTTTCATAACACTTTCTTTTGGAAAAGGGTAGATATATTACCCTTTCTCGGGAGAAAGGGTAGTTATATTACCCTTTCTCAGGAGAATTTATTTATTTTTTATTTATTTATTTATTTTATTTATTATTACCAATACTAAAGATAGAATCTTATATAATAGTATTGGTGTACAATGTGGTAAATATATAATTGGTTAACAATACGATTTGAAATGAAGGTAAAATATAATAATAATAACAAAGTATAAAAGAAATGATGAGGTAAATTTTGAGTAAAAGAGATTAAACAAATAAGTGATATTAATTTACAATCTATTTTTCAGACATACAACTATAATTTTAATTTGGTTTGCATTATGTTAATAAAATTTAGTTTGAATTTAAATGAGTATGTAATAATGACTTAAACTGCCGTATGTTGCTGATAGTTTGAATTGTTGGTGGTAGTTGGTTCCAAATGCGGATCGAATTGATAAAAAAGTGATTCTCAGATAGTTGTCTATTATGCCGTATCTGTATGATTCGGTTTCCCCGGTTAGAACTGAAAAAAGTTAATCGAGCAAGAAGATAACTAGGAGCTTGCTTGGTAATTATCTTATGTAGCATTGTAATCACTCTGAAACTTAGTAGATTTTCCAATGAAAGCCCAAAAATTTGTCTGGAAAATTCAGATATTCTGTCGCGTCTTCCTCTCCCAAAAACATATCTCGCAATATTGTTGAATGTTACATTTAATCTTCTCATCGAGGCACTGTCAGTTTTGGCAAAAAGTTCGCAACCATATAAAAGCGTAGGTATTAGGTAGGTCTTAGCAAGTGTCATTCGAATATGAAAAGGAGTGAAAAAATGCGAATGCCACAGATTCCTCAGCATTCCGTATACTCTACCGGTGGAGATGTTAACATGATTCGTCCACGTCAAGTGTTTATTAAATGTAATGCCAAGGTTCCTGGCTGATTCTACTACTTCAATATTAGATCCGCCTAATACTAGTGGATTATTAACAACTGGATTTAGGGCGCGTTTATGGACAATCAAACATTTAGATTTCCGAGAGTTGATGCTTAGACCATTGGCCCTAGCCCAATCGTGCACTATCTTGAGATCTCCATTAATCCTTTCTATACATTCATCAGATTTAGATGAGTCACAGCTGGCGTAGAGCTGCACATCATCAGCATACATATGTATTCTGCAAAAGTGCAATCGTTCAGGCAGATCGTTTGCATAAATGCAGTACAACAATGGCCCCAAAATAGATCCCTGTGGTACTCCCCGCACTAGAGGCAGGAAATCAGAAAGGCAGTCTTCATTGTACACCGATTGCTGCCGATTGTGGAGGTAGGACGTCATAAGGCGAATAGCTGGACTGGAAAATTTAAACATATTTTCCAGTTTAAAAAGCAATATCTCATGACTAACAGCGTCAAAAGCTTTAGAATGGTCTAGAAGTAATAGGAAAGCCATATGACCTTTGTCCAGACTCGAGCGAATGTCTTCTGAAACATCAAGAAGCGCACTTATGCATCCGTGTTTCGGGCGGAAACCCGATTGTCTATCCGTCAAGAGATTGTTATTCGATAAAAAGTTACTCATTTGATCATGGAGAAGACGCTCTAACACTTTCGAGAGGAAAGGTAAAATAGCAATGGGCCTATATTCATTCGCATCCTTCGGAATTGGTATTACCTTAGCGTATTTCCAGCCAGAAGGGAAAGTAGATGTCGTCACTATCCAATTAAAGAGGTTCGTGATATGCGGAAGTAATGTCGGTAGTATCATTCTAACGAACTTGGGATCTATACCATCCAGTCCAATGGAGTTAGACTTTATACCATTTAGAGCTCTCAATACCTCTCCAGAGCTAAAACAGGTGAATCCAAACATGCCTTCATCGATCTGCCCAGTAATCCCGCTGTAGTAATTCAAGTCCCCCGGCTGGAATGAAATGTTTGTGAAACGACTGTTAAGCTCGTCCACATTCTCGTGGACCTTAACATCTCGCTCTTTTCCTACAACACCTATTTCGGAGTTTTAGTTGTTTGTGAGACTGCGAGAGTATCGATTGCTGGTCTTTTTGGCGCGGACTGCACTTGTTTATTTATCTCATTCCTTAAACAGCTATCGGTTATTGGTGAGACACAGCTTGGTGACGATGCCGACGACATGATGTTATTGTTGTTGTTAATATTTGTTTTTTTTTTTTTTTTTTTTTTTTTTTAAGTTAATTTGTGCTTCTATGTTCTCGTATCCGCGGAGTGAAAACAAAAAGATAAATGAGAGTTTATGTTGAGAGTTATCTATCGGTAGAGATTTATCTTATTTTTCGGCAGAGCACATATATGTATGTATGTAGCAGAAGGCAAACGATTTGTTTATATTTATTTATTTTATTTTGTGTATTTTGATTGTTTTTTCTATATTCTGAATATCACTCAGTGTTGCCACTGAAGAGGAAAGTGGATATTTAGCGTTTAGATTATAGCACAGACACTAAAATTCTTTTTATAATTGAAACTTCGAGGAGCTTATTGAAACACGTCCGTTCTCTTCAATAGTTGCGGTATCAACCGCAACTATTGAAGAGATATAGTTATATTACCCTTTCACGTGAGAAAGGGTAGTTTTATAACCGTTTCTCTTGGGAAAGGGTAGATTTATTACCCTACTATTGGGAAAGTGTAGTTTTATAAACCTTTATCATGGGAAAGTTTAGCTTTTTTACCGTTTCTTTAGGGAAAGGGTAGTTTTATTACCCTTCTCTTGAGAAAGGGTAGTTTACTATCTTTACTCTTGGGAAGGGTAGTTCTATTACCCTTTTTTTCGGAGATGGTAGTTCTATTACCCTTTTTCTCCGGAGAGGGTAGTTCTATTACCCTTTCTCTTAAGAAAGGGTAGTTCTATTACCCTCTCTCTTGAGAAATTGTAGTTTTAATAACTTTTTTCTTGGGAAAGGCGAGTTCTATTACCCTTTCTAATGGAAAAGGGAAGTTTTATTACACTTTCTCTTGGGAAAGGGTAGTTTTATAATACTTTCTTTTGGGAAAGGGTAGTTTTATTACGCTTTCTCTTGATAAAAGGCAGTTCTATTACCCTCTCTCGGGAGAAAGGGTAGTTATATTATCCTTTCTCGGGACAAAGGGTAGTTATATTAGCCTTTCTCGCGAGAAAGGGAGTTTTATAACCGTTTCTCTTGGGAAAGGGTAGATTTATTACCCTATTCTTGGGAAAGGGTAGATTTATTACCCTATTCTTGGGAAAGGGTAATTTTATAAACCTTTATCATGGGAAAGCTTAGCTTTATTACCGTTTCTTTAGGACAAGGGTAATTTTATTACCCTTCTCTTGAGAAAGGGTAGTTTTACTATCTTTACTCTTGGGAAGGGTAGTTCTATTACCCTTATTCTTGGGAAAGGGTAGTTATATTACCCTTTTTGTTCGGAGAGGGTAGTTCTATTACCCTTTTTCTTCGGAGAGGGTAGTTCTATTACCCTTTCTCTTAAGAAAGGGTACTTTTATTGCCCTTTCTCTTGAGAAATTGTAGTTTTAATAACTTTTTTCTTGAGAAATGATAGTTATATTACCCTTTTTAATGCAAAAGGGTTGTTTTATTACCCTTTCTAATGGAAAAAGGTAGTTTTATTACCCCTTCTCTTGGGAAAGGGTAGATTTATAACACTTTCTTTTGGGAAAGGGTAGTTATATTACCCTTTCTCGGGAGAAAGGGTAGTTTTATTACCGTTTCTCTTGGGAAAGGGTAGTTTTAGTATTCTTTCTCCTGGGAAAGGGTTGTTCTATTGCCCTTTTTCTTGAGAACAGATAGTTCTATTACCTTTTCTCTTCAGAACGGGTAGTTCTATTACCCTTTCTCATGGAAAATGGCAGTTTTATTTCCCTGTCCCACGGGAGTGGGTAGTTTTAGTACTCTTTCTCTTGGGAAAGGGTAGTTCTATTACCCTTTTTCTTGGGAAGGGTAGTTCTATTACCCTTTTTCTTGGGAAGGGTAGTTTTATTACCCATTCTCTTGGGAAAGGGTAGAGTTATAACACTTTTTTTTGGGAAAGGGTAGTTCTATTACCCTATTTCTTGGGAAGGGTAGTGCTATTACCCTTTTTCTTGGGAAGGGTAGTTCTATTACCCTTTTTCTTGGGAAAGGGTAGTTCTATTACCCTCTTTCTTAAGAAAGCGTAGTTCTATTACCCTTTGTCTTGGGAAAGGGTAGTTTTATTAACCTTTCTCATGGAAAAGAGTAGGTTTATCACACCTAGTCTTGGAAAAGGATAGATTTATAACCCTTTCCTTTGAAAAATGGTAATTTTATAACCCTTTCTCTTGGGATAGAGTAATTCTATTACCCTTTCTCTTGGCAAAGGGTAGTTCTATTATCTTTTTTTTGGAAAAGGGTAGTTCTACTACCCTTTCTCTGGATACAGGATTCTTTTATTACCCATTCTAATGGAAAAACGTAGTTTTATTACCCTTTCTCTCGAGAGAGGGTAGTTTTATTACCCTTTCTTTTGGGAAAGGGTAGTTTTATTACCCTTTCTTTTGGGAAAGGGTAGTTTTATTACCCTTTCTTCTGGGAAAGGGTAGTTTTATTACCCTTTCTCTTGAGAAAGGGCAGTTCTATTACCCTCTCTAGGGAGAAATGTTAGTTTTATTAACTTTTCTCTTGGGAAAGGTTATTTTTCTTACCCATTCTCATGGGAAAGGGTAGTTATATTACATTTGCTCTTAGAAAAGAGTAGTTGTACTACCCTTTCTCTGGAGAAAGGGTAGTTTTATTACCCTTTCTCATGGGATGTGGTAGTTTTATATTACTTTTCTTGGAAAAGGATAGATTTATCACCCTTTCGCTTGAAAAATGGTAATTTTATAACTCTTTCTTTTGAGAAAGGGTAGTTCTATTACACTTTCTCTTGGGAAAGGGTAGTTCTATTACACTTTCTCTTGGGAAAGGGTAGTTCTATTAAACTTTCTCTTTGGAAAGGGTAGTTCTACTACCCTTGCTCTGTAGAAAGGGTAGGTTTATTATACTAGTTTAATCACCTCCCTTGGGAAATAGTAGGTTTGTTACCGTTGCTATTGGGAAAGGGTAGTGTTATTACCTATTCTCATTGGAGAGGGTAGTTTCTACCCAATATCTTTGTAGACGGTAGCTTCATTATCCTTTATCTTTGTAAAGGGTGGTTTGGTTACCCTTCTCTTAAGAAGGGGTGGTTTAATTACCCTTCTCTTGGGAAAGGGTACCGTTATTAATTTTTCTCTTGGGAAAAGGTACTGTTATAAACCTTTTTCTTGGGAAAGGGTACTATTATTACCCGTTCTGTTGGGGAATTGTAGTTTTATTACGCTTTCTCCTGGGAAACTGTAGCATTTTTACCCCTTCTCTTGTAAAAGTGTTACCCCTTCTCTTGGGAGAGGGTAGTTTTATAAAGCTTTCTCTTGGGAAGGTGTAGTTTTATTACCCTTTTCTTGATAAGGGGTAGTTTAATTACTCTTTCTCTTTGGAAATGGCTGTTATATTACCCTTTCCCTGCATAATAAAAATGCAAATATATCTTATTAAGTGAATTATTTTACTTTGTGTGAGAATTTTTTTTTTTCAAATTGGCAACCATATGCTAAACAGCATAGGGATTAAGACCATAGAACGAACATGCGAACAAAAAGCAAGCCATAGAAGCATTTGAAAACGATTTTCTTTTACTGTGGTGGAACAACTTCGAAATCATCAACATCATCACCATCTTCGCTAACATCAGCATCACAACTCTCGCTTGTCCAATGTCAGGAGCTATGAGGAGCACACAAATATCCTCTTTTCCCTGAAAAAGTTTTAACGGGTTATTTCAGCTTTGGCTGTCATGTCCACAGCTGTGATGTGAAGTTAACGATGTCATGAATGAAGCCCATGCATGACTATAATGAGAGCCAACAAAGTCCCACTACAATGCTAAAGACATAGTTTGGCGCAAATGTCAGAGGGGATTTGCAATAGAATTTCCAGTGAATAACAGGGTGAGAAAGTCCAGAAAAATAGAGAATTTTTGCAGGATTCAGCTTATACCAGAAGCAACACAAATGTTGTTGCTACAGTCACACAAAGGCTGTTTGGTGATTGGGGAGCGTGCATGCAGTAAATGTAAAAAATTGTGACATGAAAATCTTTTAATATTTTCTACGGACCTGTGCGGATGGATTGTGGGACACAATGCTCCTGGCTGAATCTAGATTATTTGGTAGATTCATTCCTAATTGCAGCAATAGAAACAGTCATCATATTTAAAAAGATTAGGAGAAACTTTGGCTGATGAATGGACCGTAATCCCAGGACAAGACCATTTTTGGGAATGGTTATATGGAGAGGAGTGATATAATTTGGTGTTGATTAAGAGAAACTAAAATACATTTTGAGGACTCTAAGGTAAAAGTCATGCAACATATGGAGTCGGTTGTCGACTTTTTATGCCCACCCCCTGAAGAATGGGGGTATATTCGTTTTGTCATTTCGTTGATAACCCATCGAAATATCCTTATCCGAGCCTATAAAGTACACTGAAAAAAATTTTTGTTTTAATTTTAATTATTCGAGGCAAAGATTAGCAAATTTGGTTTAAAGTTGCGCAATTTTCCAAATTTTATGAAAACCTTTCCTTTGGTGAAAAATAGTTTCCTTCATATTATGGATTTTTATACCCACCACCATAGGATGGGGGTATACTAATCTAGCCATTTTGTTTGTAACACCACGCAATATTCGCCTAAGACCCCATAACGTATACATATTCATGATCGTCTCGACATTCTGAGTCGAACTAGCCCTGTCCGTCCGTCCGTCCGTCAATCGAAATCACGACAACGGACGAACGCGTGAAGCTTGCCGCTTGAAATTTTGCACAGATACTTATTATTGATGTAGGTCTTTGGGAAGGCAAAATGGGCTATATCGGTGGAGTTTTAGATATAGCTTTTATATGAACCGATCTCCCGATTAGACTTCTTGAGCCCCTGGAAGTCCCAATTCTTGTGCGATTTGGCTGAAATTTTGCGTGTTGTGTTCTGTTGTGACTTCCAAGAATTGTGCCAAGTACGGTCTACATCGGTCTATAATCTGATATAGCTCCCATATAAACCGATCTCCCGATTTGACTTCTTGAGCCCTTACAAGCCGACATTTTTGATCGATTTGCCTGAAATTCTGCATATGGTGTTCTGTTATGACTTCCAATGACTGTGCAAGTTAAGGTCCGAATCCGTCTATAACCTGTTATAGATCCCATATAAACCGATTTCCAGATTTGAATTCTTGAGCCCTTACATGCCGCAAATTTTTGTCCGATTTGGCTGAATTTTTGGTTTTGGTGTTCTGTCATGACTTCTAACAACTGTGCCAAGTACGGTCTAAATCGGTCTATAATCTGATATAGCTTCCATATAAACCGAACTACCGATTGGTCCGAATCTAGTATGGTCCGAATCGATGTATAAGCTGATATAGGTCCCATATAAACCGATCTGCCGATTTGACATCTTGGGGCCCTATCACTACAACTTTCAACAATCGGGTCAACAACGGTTCAAATCGGTCTATAACCTGATATAGCTCCCATATAAACCGATCTCCCGATTTGACTTCTTGAGCCCTTACAAGCAGCAATTGTTTGCTAAAATTTTACTCGCAGTGTTCTGCAATGACTTCCAACAATTGCGCCAAATATGGCCCGAATCGATGTATGAGCCGATATAGGTCCCATATACATCGATCTCCCGATTTGTCATCTTGAGGTCCTAGCAGCCGCAGGTGTTTTCCTATTGGGTTGAAATTTTGCATTTAGTGTTTCGCTACAACTGCCAAGAACCGTATCTGGTATGGCCTAAATCGGAATATAATTTCTATTTTTGCCTTATTTGATAGAATTTTGGTTTGCAGAAGTTTTCAGCAGAATCCATGGTGGTGGATTTCCAAGTTTCGACCTGATCGAACTTATCAAGCTTTTACTTGTTGTCACTACGCTTATTCATGTATGTTCAAACTTTCTTAAAGCCACGCTTACGGCTCAAACCTTGTTTCCACCATTGCGTTTTTTGTTTTGTTTTTGCTTTGATCCATTTAAGATTTCTTGTTTTGGTCAAGTGTAGGTCACTGTTATGGTCGTGTTTCACTAGCAAGCGAATGTGTAGCCAACCAAATAAGAAAAACTTTGAATGGCACAGAAAAAAAGGTTCCAAGGATGGTGGTGGAGGCTAAAGTGTTTTGTACGGCATGAGGGCACATATGCATGAATACGTTGGCCAGCATCATCAGTGTTCTATTTTGCATTTTTAGAGAGTTCCCATACAAATTGAATTGATGCTGGGCTCTTTGCTTTGCTGGCTTACCTCTACTTTTACCACTTGCAGCTCATCGGTTTGCCAGTGTTTGTGTGTGTGTGTGTATGTGTATGTCTGAGAGTTTTTCTTTGCAAAAGATAATGAATAAACGTTTTTAGCCATGTGAAAGACAACGTGATTTGTTGGTTGGCACTCTTCATTTACTTCCTATTCACTGAGCGAACAAAGGTGTTGCCTTCCGCCTGCCTGACTGTCTACCTACCTCTAGGCGTGTGGTGAATGGGCAAGAGGGCCAAAAGGTTTTTTCTCAGTGACTTGCATTTCTTGGCCACAATCACAAACCATGCTCTCTGCAACACACTCTTAAATGTTGCACATTTTTACACATTCCTTACAATCATGAAATGCTCGCAGAAAAATGCAACCAGCGTTTCATGCCCTTCACAATAGGAAGGGGGGTATACTAATTTCGTCATTCTGTTTGTAACTCGTCGAAATATTCGTCAAAGTCCCCATAAAGAACACATATTCTTGATCGTCATGACATGTTAAGTCGATCTTGCCATGTCCGTTCGTCCGTCCGTCTATCTATCCAAAGCACGCTTACTTCCGAAGGAGTAAAGCGAGTCGCTTAAAATTTTGCAAAAAAAACTTCTTATAAGTGTAGGTTGGTTGGGATTGTAAGTGGGCCATATCGGTCCATGTTTTGATATAGCTGTCATATAAACCGATCTTGGATCTAGACTTCTTGAGCCACTAGAGGGCGCAACTCTAATTCGATTGGGCTAAAATTTGGCATGAGGTGTTTTGTTATGATTTCGAACAACTGTGCTAGGTATGGTTGAAAGCGGTCCATAACCTGATATAGCTGTCATACAAACCGATCTGCGGTCTTGACTTCTTGAGCCTCTAGAGGGCGCAATTTCTATCCGATTTGGCTGAAATTTTGAATGACGTGTTTCGTTATGACTTCGAACAACTGTGCCAAATATGGTTCAAAGCGGACCATAACCTGTTATAGCTGCCAAATAAACCGATCTGTGGAATTGAATACCTTAGCCTATAGAGGGCGCAATTCGTGTTCGATTTGGCTGAAAATTAGCATGACGTGTTTCGCTACAACTTTCAACAAATGTGCCAAATATGGTTCAAATCGGTTCATAACCTGATATAGCTGCCATATCAATCGATCTGGGGTCTTGACATCTTGAGCCTCTATAGGGCGCTAAAGTTTTGTACAACGGTTTCTTCCATGACCTTCAACGTGTCAAATATGGTCTGAATCGGTCTATAGCCTGATACAGCTCCCATATAAACCGATCTCCCAATTTTACTTCTTGAGCCCCTGAGGGAACCATCGGCGTTCGCATCGAATTTGGTCTACAGCTGGCTTTATTTGGATATGGTTGCCATACCTACCGATCTCTCGATTTTAGACTTTGGGCCCATATAATGCGCATTTATCAACTGATTTGACTGGATTTTTGGCACTGCGGGTTGTGTTGAGCCGTTGACGTTCGCACCGAATATGGTCCAGATTGGGCTTTATTTATATATAGCTGCCATATCTTCCGATCTCCCGATTAAAGATCTTGGGCCCATATAAGGCGCATTTATCATAGGATTTCAACGAAAGTTGGCACAGCGAGTTGTGTTAGAACCATCAACGTTCGTACCGAATGTGGTTAAGATCGGGCTTTATTTGAATAAAGCTGGCATATATACTGACCTCCCGACTTAAGTTCATGGGCCCATAAAAGGCGCATTTATCAACCGATTTCGCTGAAGTTTGGCACAGTGAGCTGCGCAAGGCTTTTCAATATGCTTGCGAAATATGGTCGGTCTGTATTTGGATTAACATATAGGGGTATATTATGGTCCCTATACATCAATCCAAATACACATCCTGAATCTGGCATCGATATAGCTACCGTAGAGACTAACCTTTCGTTTTTATACCAACCACCATAGGATAGGGGGTATATTTTTTTAGTCATTCCCTTTGGAACACATCGAAATATCCATTTCCGATCCCGAAAAGTTTATATTCTGATCGAAGTAAAATTCTAAGACGATTTGACGTTGTCCGTGTGTCCGTCCGTCTGTCTGTTCGTCAGTTGTCATCACGTCAAAGTCTTTAAAAATTGAGATATTGAGCTAAAATTTTGCACAAACTTGTATTTGTTCCATACGCAGGTTAGGTTCTTGAATGGGCCACATCGGATTATATTTGGATATAGCTCCCATATAGACCGATCTGGCGACTTAGGGTTTAAAGCAAGTAAAAACCGCATTTTTTGTCCGATTTGGCTAAAATTTGAAACAGGAAATTGTTGTAGGGGTCCCGATATTCAAACTGAATATGGCCCATATCGGACCATTTTTCGATAAAATTAGAAGTAATGAGTTGTTTTAAACCTCCCAACATCCGACCCAAACAGGGTTCAGATCGGGCTATATTTGGATATAGCTTTCTATAGTCCGATCAGCTGATTTAAGGTCTTAAGCCCATAAAAACTGCAAGTATTATCCGATTTCGCTGAAATTTGATGTAGTGAGTAGACTACAGCCTTCCGATATCTGATTTATGTATGCTTCAGATCGGTCTTTATTCAGATATATAGCTGCCATATAGACCGATCTGCCGATTGAGTGTCTTGAGTCCATAAAATCTGCATTTATAAACCGATTTCGCTGAAACTTAAAACATTGAGTTTTTATAAGCCTTCCGCCATCATTCCTGAATATGGTCCAGATCGGCCAATATATAGATATAGCTGCCATATAGAGCGATCTGCCGATTAGGGGTCTTGAGCCCATAAAATCTGCATTTATAGACCGATTTCGCTGAAACTTAAAACATTGAGTTTTTATAAGCTTTCCGTCGTCACCCATGAATATGGCCCAGATCGGACAATATTTAGATATAGCTGCCATATAGACCGATCTGCCGATTGAGGGTCTTGAGCCCATAAAATTTGCACTTATAACCCGATTCCGCCGAAACTTAAGACATTGAGTTGTTATAAGCCTTCCGTCATGACTCTTGAATATGGTCCAGATCGGACAACATTTAGATATAGCTGTCATATAGACCGATCTGCCGATTGGGGCTCTTGAGCCCATTAAATCAGCAATTATCACCCAATTTCGCTAAAATTTGAAATAGGCAGTTGTTTTAAGTCTCCCGACATCTGACTTAAATATGGTTCAGATCAGACAATATTCAGATATAGATGCCGATTGAGGGTCTTGAGCCCATGAAATCTGCATTTGTAACCCGATTTCGCTGAAACTTGCAACACTGAGTTATTTTAAACCTGCAATCATCATACCTGAATATGGTCTAGATCGGACAATGTTGAGATATAGCTGCCATATAGACCGTTTTGCCGTTTGAGGGCCTTAAGCCCATAGAAGCCGCGGTTGTTATCCAATTTCGCTTATATTTGAAATAGTGGGTTGATTAAAGCCTCCCGATATGCGACTCAAATATGGTTCAGATTGGTCTATATTCAGATATAGCCTACCGTCATCCGACCTGCATATGGTCCAGATCAAACTTTATTTATATATAGCTGCCATACAGACCGATCTTCCAATTTGGAGTTTAAATAAACTTGACATAATGAGTTTATATTCGAGACTGTGGGTATCCAAAGTTCGGCCAGGCTGAACCTAATGCGTTTTGGCTTGTTTTCTTTTGTCTAACGAAAAATGTTTGCATGAACTGCATGCAGAACGAGATTTGCCAACAACAAATTCTATGACAAGAAAACTACAAAAATCGAGACTTATGGACATGCTCTAGTATTCACACTTTAATGTTACTGCTCAATGTGGAATTGATGTTGCTGCCAGCGCTTGGCTGACTTAGTATGTCCCCTCATCCGTTCGACCATCCATCCGTCCGTCTGTCTGTTTGTCATTGTTGCAAGTTGGGGGAAAATGCATTGAATATTTGTTCCACCTTTTTGGTTTTTCTTTTTTTTTTCTTCATTTTTTTTTGGCCACTAAGGGGGGGTGTTGTTTGACAGAGGGCATTGGCAAAGGAAACTCAATACTATGATAACTAAACGAAAGGTAGATAGAAAAACAACAAATACCGGTATTTCTTTCTACTGTATTTGGCGTTTTTTTTTTCTTAACTGGTTTTTACTAGTTTTCCACTTACCTTTGTGCGCAAAAAAAAAAAAAACAAACTGCACCAAAAGCTCCTCACACATCCAATGCTGGCTAGAGATACACTTAGATTCGATCCATATGATTCGTGGCAATACTTGAGCCTGCATGCCCATACTCATGAATATCTAAAACTGGTGAAATTCAGGCATGAACTTGAATATGCCATGGCGTGTAAAACATATGAAGGCGCGAGAGAAAAAAAATTGCAAATATTCATACACATGCACACACTCACACACACACTTTGGTTTTGAGTTGGATGTAATGGCAGATACTACGTTCGTTGGAGTTGATTGGGAGGATGAAAGTTTAAGGTTGGTTTTTATGTTTTGTAGAATTTATAGTAAAAAAAACACACACACACACACATAACACCAACTCACACTTTTTGAGTAGTGGAAATTTTTGAAGGATTCTGACTGATGTTTTTTTTTTGTTTGGCAACACAATGTATTTTGTCACTCGAGTTAAGATAGATTACCGAAAACGCACTCTTTAAAGGTCTTTTTGAAAAAATAAAAAATAACAGTTATTTGTTTTTAATACAGTTATTAATTTGGAGCTTAGATAACAAAATGTGTGTGCTTAGTTGTAATTGTTTAAGATATTAAAAATGTATTTTTGCATAAACTATGTGAAATATGGGCTACTATTACTTTGCCCAACACTAAGAGACCTCCTCTACATAGTCGAACCCCAACGGGATACTGTTGAGCGACATCGCTTTGTAGAGATGCATAATGTCTCACAAATTATGCCAACATTTCTGAGGGGTTAGGCTAGGCAAGAGTGGCAGTCCTTTACAGACTCACTTAGACAATTTTAAGTCCATTGTGATACCACAGTAGTGGCAGACCAAGGATTCTGGCGGGAATCGAACTCACGACCCCTGCACTGGTAAATCAAGCTCGCTACCAACTCGGCTACCGGGGCGCCCTTCTGAGGGGTTAACCACCAGCGGAATATTTTTCTGTTGTTCCACCCAAAATTTGAAACCGAGAATGCCACGTCACATGCAAATCCCTATGCCCTGTGACATGGGCGTAAATCCTACAGATGGAATTATGAAACTAATCAAAAAAACTAAAAAAAGGCAAATGTCGGATGGTGCCGCTAACAACTAGAGGTACTCACGTGAAATGTAGTGTCACGTGATTCGTGAGTGAGATCCACATACAATCACCTGATTGTGTGTGACCGTGATGGATTTAAAATTATTCGTGCTTGAGTGTGAGTAAGTGACATCATGCTCACAACAGTTATCATGACTCAAGAAAAATTCACGGAAACAATCACGGCTCACGAGAAAACCTCGACTCACGAAACACTCACGATTCATGAGTCACGAGACACTCACAACTAACGAGACACTCACAACTCACGGTACACTCATGAGTCACGAGACACTCACAACTAACGAGACACTCACAACTAACGAGACACTCATAACTAACGAGACACTCACAACTAACGAGACACTCACAACTAACGAGACACTCACAACTCACGGTACACTCATGAGTCACGAGACACACACGATTATCGAGACACAGAATATACACCAATCACCCAAATAAATAATTTGTGTAAACAACAACGCTTTTTTCGTCTGATTTCGACATATGTCTATAAAATATACCACTGATGGCGGGTATCTAATGTTCGGCCCGACTGAATTCGAAATCACACATCATTTTGAAAAAATTCGGCAGAGCCTGGTTGGGATTCGAAACTGGGCACTCGGCGCAACAAAGAGTGCCGTTGCCCTTGTCTAGCGTTCGAAGCCATCAATACAACTTCCAACAGATGCACAGAATCATGTGTACCACGAAAGTAGTGCAAATGTCGCAGAAAAAAATTTTGTCATTACACAAAAACACATGCATTGGGAAAAGTACAGCTAATAGACAGGGTTGTGGAGCGCGGTTAATGTGGTAATTGTATCACAGAGGCGTTTTTGCAATTAATACGATTCAAGTACAACATACCAACGCAAGGCCCTTGAAGATATCACACCTAATAACCTAATATGGTTGAAAAGTCTTCTAACCAAAGACGAAACGCATCCCATAGTGGTTGGTGTGTGCTGCTATCTCTGGCTTTCCTTTTCCTTTTGCAAAGAAAATCTCCGATCATTGAGTTCGTCTCGAAAGAGAAACAAACAAAAATTGTGAAATTTAATGAAATTCGCCCTAACAGGGAAAAAACTTGAAAATGAAAAAGGCATTAAATTCGGCCGACCCGAATTTTAGATACCCAGCTCCACAGGTATATATTTTAGTAAAATTTCGACAGGTGAAAATTAACCCTTAATGAACCCGTAGCAGGTATATCAAATAATAGTCTGCTATAGGCCAAACCCAGCACAAATGTCGGGGGTCAAACGCAACTAACTGTACAAAAATATAGCGGAATCGGGTAATAAATAAGCCATTGAAAGGTAAAAGACCGTAAGTCGAGAGATCAGTGTATAAGGCAGCTATATCCAAATCTTGTCTGATCTGAACCACATTCTACACGGACGACAAAAGGCTTAACACAGCTTTCAATGCCGTTCGGACTCGGCTATTAAAAAGAGAGGCTCCTTATCACTGAGCTTAAACTTGAATCGGACAACAGTCTTTCCTTATCAAATCTTTCTAGAATCAGATCTGATTCAGATCATACTTGGCACTAATGTTGGAAATCACATCGCAAGCCTTTGTTCCAAATTTCAAATTTCCAAATCGGATGAAAATTAGGGTCCCAACCGCTCAAAAAGTCAAATTCGGGGATTGGTTTATATGTGGGCTATATTTGTTTATAGACCAATTCGGATTATACGTGTAATGGATGTTGGAAGTCATAAATCAAGTATTTGTTCCAAATTTCAGTCAAATTGGGTGAAAATTAAGGCTTCTTAGGGCTCAAGAAGTCGAATCCGGGGATCGGTTTATATGGAGGCTTTATCTGTTTATAAACCGATTCGGATTATAGTTGGCATGGATGATGGAAGTCATAACCAAATTTGTTCCAAATCGGATGGAAAATGGGGCTTCTAAGGGCTCTAGAAGACAAATAGGTTTATATGGATGTTGGAAGTCATAACTCAAGCCTTTCTTCCAAATTTCAGCCAAATTGTATGGAAAATAAGGCTTCTAAGGGCTCAAGAAGTTAAATCCGGGAATTGGCTTATATGGGGGCTATATCTGTTTATAACGCGATTCGGATCATACTTGGCATGGATGTAAGAAGTCATAGCTGAAGACTTTGTTCCAAATTTTAGCCAAATTGGACAAAAATTGCGGCTTCCAGAGTTCCAAGAATCGGGCAGGAAGTCACCCTAAACCCAAAACTCCTCCAAACAGTCAAATAGAACGTTCATATCAATTTGAGTCTCAAATCAAACGTACTCGGGAGTAAATTACAAATCTGGCACTAAAAAGTAGGCACCTTTCCCCACACCCGATTTTCTCGAAATTTTCACAGATTGTGTTACTGGGTCTGGAAAGCAACATAGGCTATATAATATTTCGATATCGGAAGATGGCGTACCCTCCCCCTTATTACAAAAACACCACCCAAAATCAAATGTGGAGCGATCGGAACAATATGGGTATCAAATGAAAAGTATTGGAGAGTAGAATACGAACATGGAAAAATAGAGCTTCCTGAAGTATATCACTTAGAGTGCTGGGAAACTTTCCCCTGACGGCAATTGCCACGTCATCAGCATACGCGACCACTTTCACAACTTTTGCCCCCAAAGACAATAATATATTGTTAATGGCTATATTTCAAAGTAGTGTAGACAGTACACCTACTTGAGGTGTTCCTCTGCTTACCCATCTTTTTAGATCGACAGATACCAAGCCTGCCGTATAACCACATTTAGCTCCCATATAAACCTATCTCCCGATTTCACTGCTTGAGCCCCTAGAGGCCCCAATTCTTATGGGATTGGGCTGAAATTTTACATTATACCTTAGTTTTTATACCTTCCACCATAGGATGGGGGTATACTAATTTCGTCATTCTGTTTGTAACTCCCCCAAATATTCGTCTAAGACCCCATAAAGTATATATATTCTTGATCGTCATGTCATTTTAAGTTGACCTAGTCATGTCCGTCCGTCTGTCTGTCGAAAGCACGAAGGAGTAAAGCTAACCGCTTGAAATTTTGCGCAAATACTTTTCATTAGGGTAGGTCAGTTGGCATTGTAAATGGGCCAAATCGGTCCATGTTTTGATATAGCTGCCATATAAACCGATCTTGGAACTTGACTTTTTGAGCCCCTAGAGGGCGCAATTCTTATCCGATTTGGCTGAAATTGGGCATGACGTGTTTCGGCATGATTTCGAACAACTGTAAAGTTTGGTGGAAATCGGTTCTAACCTGATATAGCTGTCATATAAACCGATCTGGGGTCTTGACTTCTTGAGCCTCTAGAGGGCGCAATTCTTATCGGATTTGGCTGAAATTTGGCATGACGTGTTTTGTTATGACTTCCAGCAACTGTGCTGAGTATGATTTAAATCGGTTGATAACCTGATATAGCTGTCATATAAACCGATCTGGGATCTTGACTTCTTGAGCCTCAAGAAGGTGTTATTATTATCCAATTTGGCTGAAATTTTGTACAACGGCTTCTCCCATGACCTTCAACATATGTGTCCAATATGGTCTGAATCGGTCTATAGCCTGATATAGGTCCCATATAAACCGATCTCTCTACTTTACTTCTGGAGCCTCTAGAGGGCGTAATTCCTCTCCGATTTAGCTGAAATTTGGCATGACGTGTTTTATTATGACTTCCAACAACTATACTAAGTATGGCCCAAATCGGTCCATAACCTAATATAGCTGTCATATAAACGGATCTGGGCTCTTGACTTTGTGAGCCTCTAGAGGGTGCAATTATTATCCGATTTGGATGAAATGTTGTACAACGGTCTCTCCCATGACCTTCAACATACGTGTCAAATATGGTTTGCATCAGTCTGTAGCTTGAAACAGTATCGGTCTATAGCCTAAAACAGCACAACAGAGATACCGCAAAAAGAACTCAAAAAATTTGATCCATGGTGGAGGGGGTATAAGATTCGGCCCGGCCGAACTTAGCACGCTTTTACTTGTTTTCTTTCATTTACTCGAAAACAAAGTTTCAACACTCATATAAACCATTATTAGTTAAAACGTAATTATTTTAATTTTTAGTTTTTGAATCTAAAAAAAAGACATTTGTTTTTTTGAAAAATTGCTTCACTCAGCACACGTCAGTTCTAAGCACACTGCTCACAAAAAATTTTTAGGTTATATCACACACAAATTATCAAATATCTTAGGAATTCAAATACGTTTTTTTTTAATTATAGGCCACAGCAAAAAAACAAAAACTCATTGAAACAGGTTTACATGGAAATAAGTTCTGCTTCTGTGTAAATTTTTATGGGTTTTTAATTACATATTCAAAGGCAATTTCAAAAAAAAAATTAAACATTTTATTTTATTTGCTCATTTCCATAAAGTTATATATCTCTAGTGATTAATTTTTAGAATCGTCATCCTCCAAAAAAAAAAAAAAATAAATAAATAAAATTATTCAAAGTGTCGAACACATAATCCGGCATCGTTATCCAACTGGATTGGCACTAGTTGATAGTTAGCACTTTCTTTTTACTCTTTAATCTCAAAACTTTTAAATCACTTAATTTTTATTTATTTCTTTAAACTTTAACTCCTTGCTGTAAACCATAAAACCACAACAATTCCCCTTAGGGTTTTTTTTCCATTAAATTCCACGAAATTCTTTTTTTTTTGTTGTATTCCTTTGAAACTTTCATTGGATTTCTTACTTTTTTTCTGTTGTTTTATTGGCACTTTTCCGTCTTTCCAGAGAAAGAACAAAATTCTGTTGGTGAAGAAGTAGTAGAAGAAAACGAAAGAAATGTATTCCACAAGAATCTGTAGGTAACCTCTATTGGGGTTATTTTTCTTCTTAACTTTTTTTTTTTTGCTTTCGCTTCCGTTCAATTTTTTCTTGTTTTAGATTTTTTTCTTCTTAGTTTTGTGTCGTCGTTGTCGTCAACGTTGTTGTGTCGTCGCTCGGATTGAGTAGTCAAAACGCGCTTTATCTTTGAAACGTTTGCATGTTTCAACCACGTCTTTACACAAACTGATTTAAACCATCGAAAACGTTGTTGGCTTAACTCTGTGGCCTATCTCTCCCTCCTCGCATTGCATGGCATTTAGTGTTGTTGTGCTCTCAGATAGACATACACTTTTACACTTTTGTACGCACACACACACACACACATATACTCAGCGAAAGACAATTTGACTTGACGTGTTACTAGAGAAGGCGACTAACTAAAATGAAAAAACAAAAAAAAAAACAACAAAACAGCAGCGGCATCTATGTAACTCATACTAATAATGCCCACACACACACCCATACACACAGTCATTTAACGAATTGAAGAAAAAAAATTGAATCGTACAATGCGACACATACCTACAAGAATTGTGGATATTTGCTCTTGGCACTTATTTGCTCTCTTGCATTAAATGATGTTCACACACAGACATATACATACATACATACCAGCTCACTCACCCCCGCTCTGAGTATATCGTTGTTCATGATTTGCATTGAGATGATCATCCACAGGTAATCATGATCATCATTATCTCCACTCGACACTACTGAGAGTAGTTGAAAGTTAATGTGATAATATCAATTAAATCTCTCTCGCTCTGGATTTTTGAATCTCTGCACAAAAATAAATTTTGTAGATACAACAACTAAGATAAGCCAAAGCCATTGATATTCTTAATGAAGCTTAATTTTAGATTTCGTGTACTTCCTCCTATTTCACAATTCTGCTGTGTTTGAGAAATCTTAATGATAGTAATTTGGAGCAAAAGAAAAAGAGAAAACTGGCATGCATAAGGATGACCTTTTTTTAAATTAGACTTTTTATTAAAAATGAAATGAATGAAAAAAAAATGAAAAAACCGTCACAATTTTTACTTTCGCCATGTAATAATCTGAAATTCACCTATCTTACTGTTGTACCTTTTCTATTGTATTCTTCTATGGCTTAAGAAGTTTTAACATCGATAGAACTTTTAATTAAATTTTCAAATATTGGCCAACAAATTTACTGATTTTTTCAACTTTTTAACACGTTCCATATTCTAGCTGCTTATTCAGTAAGAAATCCCAACTATTGATTAGTGAATGAATGTTATAGCCACAAAGAAACAGGTATTAGTTTGGTATTTGACACACCATATAGGGATGTCAAACAAAGATCAATCGCATTTCATAGAATTAGTTAAAAAAAATTCAATTATATGTTGAAATCAGCAAAGAAAGGTAAAAATGGGGCACCGCCGACTTTATAATACCCTACACCTACACTATAGGTACAACGTGGGAGCTAAATCATAACTAATTCTGAAACAATTTTGATGGACCTCAGTGGATGTCTTAAGATGGGTTATTAAAAAATCCGTATCAAATTTTGAACAAATATGTTCAAACTGAAATAACCACAAATGACAAAATTATTACCATGCCCACTCTGTCCACTTGCTTTGATCCATCCATGTCACATGATCTTTCAGATGGCAATACTAGGGTTCCGTCAATCCAAGACTGTGCCGCTGGCAGCAGTGCCTCGCACTCGACCTCCAGTGTCGTCTCAGGTATACCAACGGAAACCTCTTCCATGGCATCCAGGTTTCCTATAGTCGCCTTGGATATTCCGGGATGGTATAAGCTGCTCCTATCCTCAATCCATTCTCCCATCGTCTTAAGATTCATAGCCGCAGTGGCTGCCTCGCACCTAATCTGTATGTCTAGAACATTCTCCTATGCCCTAGTGGGTGTGGTCCTTATCGCTCCACCTATGCCTAGGCAACATGTTCTCTGAACCTGAAATTTTTTGCTGTGACGTTTTCTACGACAGTCAACAGATGTGCTAAGTATGGTTCAAATCGAGCCAAAACCTGATAACGCTTCCATATAATCAAACTTCCGATTATACTTCTTGACCCTCTAGAGAATGCAATTTTTATCCGTTTTGGTTGAAATTTTGGCACAGTGACTTTTATTGCGATCTGTAACATACATACCAAATATGGTCGAAATCATTTTGTAACCTGATATAGCTCCCATATAAAGCGATCCCCCAGAGGGCGTAATTCTTATCCGAATTTGCTGAATCTAAATCTTTGACTTCGTACACATGTGCCAAATATGGTCTGAATCGATCAATAACCTGATATAGCTCCCACATAAATTGAAATTTTGCACCCATACGACTTATTAACTTTGTTTATGGCTTCCAATATCCATGCTCAGTATGATCCGAATAGGTCTATAAACTGATATAGCCCCCATATAAACCCCAACCTGGTTTTAGCTTCTTGAGCCCCTGGAGGCCACAATTTTCATCCGATTTGGCTGACATTTTTCCCAAGGACTTCTGTCATGATTGCCACCATTCATATTAATTATGATCCGAATTGGTCTATAAACTGATATAGCCCCCATATAAACCGATGCCAGGTTTTGAGAAGCTTAAATTTTGATCAAATTTGGCTGAAATTTGGAACAGGAACTTTTGTTATGACTCCCAACATCCGTGCTTAGTATTAACCGAATAGCTCTCTTAGTTGATATAGTCCCCATATAAACCGATACCAGGTTTTGACTTCTTGAGCCCCTAGAAGCCTCAATTTGGATCAGATTTGACTGAAATTTGGAACAAAGACATTTGTTATGGCTTTCAAAATCCGTGTATAGTATGATCCTAATAGGTCTGCAAACTGATATAGCTCCCATAGAAACCAATCACCGGATTTGACTTCTTTTCTTCTTTTTCCTTCTTCAATTTCCATCCTTTTCGTCTGAAATGTGGTACGCGGAGTACATTTGTGTCTAGCAAATTTTTGTATTTAAAAAAGCAGATTTTCTTTGCTGATTTAACTGACTGAAATGTTTGCTAAAACAGCAGCCCTATGTTTGGTGAAACAGCAGTAATGTCTGCTTTCCCATACTCAGTAGACAAAAACTGCTATTTTAGCATAAATATTTTTCTGTTTTGAATAACAAATTTAGTTGAGGATACATTCTCCATGTTTTTTAGATCTCGTAAAGCTCTCTCTTCAGAGTCTTAAATCATGTTAATTGGTTCAGTAGATCAAAAGTTATAGCCAGTTGAAGGTTGGAGAAGTGGATTATAGTATATACTAGCCGAACCGGGCCCGCTCTACTGCGCCATTTTTAACTATCTAATATCGTTTTAGGGTGGGGACACTTCGCCCTGAATGAGGATATCGAATTCGTGCCATTGTAGTCTATGACGCTAAACGTGTTCGAATCCTGGCAAAAGCTTCGGACAAAGCGGTGGTTATCCCCTCTTAATGTTAGGGACATTTGCGAGGTACAATGCCATGCATGGTCATTTAAAAATTTTCCCAAAAACGTGTCGCACTGCGGGACGCCGTTCGGACTCGACTATAAAAAAAAGGCGGGTGAATGCTGTCGACAACATCGGACAAAGCGGTGATTATCCCCTCTTTATGTTGGCGACATTGGAAAGGTACAATGCATGGTCATTCAAAAATTTTCCCCAAAGAGGTGTCGCACTGCGGGTCCCTTATCATTGAGTTTAAACTTGAATAGGAAAACACTCATTGATGTGTGAGAAGATTGCCCCTGTTCGGTTCCTGGTGTTTTTAAAAATTAGGGTAATGAGAAGTGAGGGGAGGGATGGCACCTCAGACATTTCGACTCTAATATGAATATAAAATTCGTGCTGTACTTCCAAATCCCTTTAATTTGGCCCCATACTACCATGGATGGTAAATATGAACCGTTTGGAGGGTGTTTTGGGGCTGGGGCGGCAACCGACACTTTGCACTAAAAACAGATATCAAATTCATCATTTATTCCCAACGGAAATGAAGTTCAGTTTAGGGGGTGCTTTAGGGCGTAGCCCAAAACACTTGACCCCAAAATGGGATATTCGTTTTCTACTCTCAAATACATTTCATTGGAGTCCCATTTGACATATCTTTAGGAGAAAAAGCGCCACCTAGACTTGAACTCAATTTTTAATGTCATATTCATAATCTACTCCCAAATACCTTTCATTTAAGTCGCATATAGCCATGGTCGGCTAATATGCCCATTTAGAGATATTTGAGGGTGGGCGACCTCCCATTACTTGGACCTAATGTTTTATGCCATATTTGTACTGCATAATACTTTTCATTTGAGTCCAATATTGACATGAACTTCAAATTTATCTGTTTAGAAGAGTTTTGGGGTTGGGAAGGCCCGCTGGGTACTTGGACCCAAATTTTAATACCATATTCGTTTCCTGGTCTCCAATACCTTTCATTTGGTACTCTTTTTGTGCCCATTCGACTACTTTTTGGGGTAAGGGAGGGATTTTGTATGCCAGATTCGAAATCTACTGCGGAGTACCTTTCCTTTGAGCCCCATATTGAAATGAACTTCCAATATGTCTGTTGGACATTCATTGAAATGAATGAACTTATTTTAAGGGGTCTTGGGCTGGGGCGGCCCCCCAAGTACTTGGACCCAACTTTTATTATGAAATTCATACTCTACTCTTGAATACCTTTCATTTGAATCATATATTGTCTATGGTATCTCTGAGAACATCCCGCACTTTCGCAAGTTTGACCTCCCGGTACTTTTTTTCAATTTCCATCGATTAACCCCGGATAGATTATTCGTTTCGTTGTGAGCTTGATGATGTTTTCGCCGAATCATCCGTCGACCACGTCTTTCGATCTAGCTTCAATGAAGGCTTTATTGGCATTATCGTTATCTGGGTCTCGACTACAGGTGGCCAGGCAAACACAACTTCTGGAGTAGGTTCACGAATGCAGGATCACGATGACTCGTGACACTTAGATTGACTATACAACGTTAGTAATGGGGTTATAACTCCTTACACCGTTTCAATTCTTCATGCTTAGATTATATGTCTGCTTTTTTGTCAATTTTGTCTACAGGGAATACAACATTCCCTAAGGAAGTAAGCGCACTCCTCATCTTCCCTAAATGATTATGTAAAATGGAGTCAAACCAAGAGATAGGTTATATGAGAGCTATGTATATCAGGTTATGGACCGATTCAGACCATACTTGACAATTTGGGGAAATTTCTGCCAAAATGAATAAGAATTGCGCGCTATAGGTAGTCAAGAAATAAAATCTAGAGATCAGTTTTATGGGAGTTTTATTAGGTTAAGGACCGATTCATAAGACACTTTTCATGTATGTGGGAGATCATAATGGAAATATGTTTCGTCATTTCTTCCAAAGGGGACGACTCGGGCCAATCCAACAATGAGAATGAATATTACTAGAAATGAAGGACTTTTCTTGTGATTTTCATTCTCATGGTCGGAAATGCCCGATTCTCTAAATTTTGGGAGAACTAACGTTAATAGACACACACGATTAATGAAAAAAATCGTTGCGTAAAATTTCACCCAAATCAGGTAGTGACGCGATGCAGACCAAACGTGGCATGTAGGTTGCAGGTTGTAATCATAAACAATTTTCCGTCAAATCGTATAACAATAAGGGTCACCAAGGGGCTTTAGAAGTCATATTGAAGGATCGGTTTATATGGAGGCTATAATCAAATCTGAACCTTTGTGGCCTACTTGCAATTCCCAATGACTAACATCACTCAGAAGAATTTGTGTAAATTTCATGTGGTTCACGTGGCTTCATTCTTTTAGCCTCTGTAATGATTTCGACGGACAGACCGATTTTCCCATGTATTATACACCTCTCGTTGCTTACCTGAACCATTCTGACATTCCACTTTAACATAATGACCATATTTTCCTGCACTTGCATAACACTTCGAGATGGGAATCCCTGTCCACAACATCTTGCCAAAGGCAATAAAATCGTGAACAATAAACCCATATTGTGATGACTAAGAACATCGTAGCAAGGTATTGTATATTTTTCCGCAACCTGTACCTGTCTAACATTTCTAACTTGAATCTAGAGACATTATTCCCCGCCTCTCTCCCATTACCATTCGCTAGCCGTGGGGTAGTAATGATCATTAGGCGTGTATTTGAAAATGCTAATGAGGGTCTCACGAAGAAACCTGTAAAACACAGTTAATGTTAATGAGTTGCTTTGCTCTCTCTCCCTCTCTCATCTCTTATGCTCAAACTTCATATCGAAATGCAAGCTTATAGTCCAAAACCCAATCAAAGAGTCAAGCGTCAGCGTTAAAGTGTTTTACAAGCATTTCATATTGGACTCTCAAGCTGTAAACAAATTGACGCTGACGCTTGATTGGGTTTAGACATTTACTCTGCCATACTCTCAAAATTTCATAAGGCTGAGAGCGCGCGGGTGCTCTTCGTTTTAGCCGGTTTCTTAATATGGCCTTTTGCACATATGCCGCTGTAGTAGTTGTAGAGTTTTTATAACTTATCGATGAGGAGAGAGCGAGTCTTTACATTGACAATTAAATTGTTGCCATTGCGAAGGTGCGCCATGTAGCCGCCTTTTTGTTAAGAGAGAGCACGAGATACAGCGAGAGAGAGAGAGAGAGGAGGAAGAACAATTGGTTATGCGTGTGTACATCGAATGTCTGGTGCGCTTGCGTGTTGGCTGTTTTAAATCATAATGAGGTTTATATATGGGGATCGGTTTAAGTTCGTCTGCTTATTGTTTTTTTCCTTTTTTATTTCTTTGGGCTAAAGTCAGTATTTCGTTGGTGTTTTCTACCTGTTTCTAGTTACGTTTTCGTCATCATTATATGCCTTGTGGTGTATTATTCATTTGCAGTGTTGCCACATTAGTAAAATTTTTTCCGGCACTAGGATTTTCCGAAAGTCGGAAAAAATATGGTTTAGGTGTAAATTTGTGGGAGCAGAATAAGAAAGCTAATTAAACATAAAGATGCTTAAGAAATTATGAAAAAAAGGAACGACGTGTATATAATTAAAGGTGATTATTTAAGAGCTATAGGAAAGTTTTCCAAAAAAAAAAAAAAAATAAAATTCAGAAAAAATAATGAAACCTTTATTTGAATCGATAGAACGGTCCATACAATTACATGTTTGAAGATTATTTCATGCAAATGTTGACCGTGACTGCGCCTCAAATAGTTCATCCGCTTAGCCGAATTTTGCCATATTCTTTCTAATATTTCGGCAGGTTTTTCACGAATAAATGCGTCAATGACGTTCACCATTCACAGTTACATTATGATGCACATCATCTTTGAAGAAGTACGGTCCAATGATGCCACCAGCCCATAAACCGCTCTAAACAGTGACTTTCTCTGAATGCAGTGGTAGCTCTTGCAATGCTTCTGGCTGATCTTCACTCCAAAATCGACAATTGTGCTTATTCACATACTCATTGAGCCAAAAATGAGTTTCGTCGCTGAACACAATTTGAACACGATGAACTTTCTAACAGAGCACTCATTTTGATAATAAAATTCAATAATTTACAAGCGTTGTTCGTTTGTGAGAAGATTCATGTTTAAATTATGGACCAAATTGGTGATACCTACGTTTAGGTAGTAAAAAGTACCAAAAAGTACAAAATCGTACATATTTGCCCAGCGCGATCGGAAAGGGCTAAAATTATGTTCATGGGCTCAAATTAAAGAGCGTCTCGAAAAATAAGGTTTGGTAAATTTTTTTTTGGAAAATCCTAGAGAAAATGGGGGAAATAGTACGTTTAGTACCACAATAGTACCAATATTGACAGGCCAAAGCTGGGAAGTGTATCATTTTTGCAACTGAACTGCAACGGTCTCCGTGCCAAGATCGACGAGATTGTAGATTTTATGAGTCGGAAGAACATATTGGTCGCAACGATCCAGGAGACAAAATACTGACCAACACCTGCAGCTTGCACAGTTGTCACGCATACAATGTGCTCAAGGAATGGAGGTGGGGGATTGGTATTCATGATACACCATTCCGTGCAATATAGTCCCATCTCGCCTGCGCCTGGCGCTTGTGACCCCTACATGGAGTGCATGGGATAGTAGTCAGGTCCGGTACTGCCGCGATAGAGCTATACAACGTGCACATACCGCCGGTTGGTAGCTGTGTCCCAATTAATGGCCAAGCTTACAACCCCGACATAAGTGGTTTACTATCTGGCCATAATCGTCTGGTTCTAGGGGACACATTTCATGGCATTCTCCCCTAGGTAACGACCAGCATGGCGTAGCTTTGGCAGAGCAGATTGAAGACTCCACGTTTTGCACGGTGAATGAGGATGCACCCACAAGGATTACCAGGAGGTGCAGCAGCTCGCCAGACATCTCCATTGCATCCCCTGATCTCCTGAGTTACGTATCCTGGCAAGCCGTCATCTCTTTGGGGTCGGACTGTCTTCCAATAATTTTCACTATCGACCAACCACCCGACTTCATAACCTCTGAGCGCCGGATGTTTATCATTCATAAGAAGGCCGATCGGGCTGGCTTCAGGGAGTATACCAATCGCTGATTCAGTGAACTGCCACCCCCTCGGATGCGCTAGCTGCCGAGAAGAAGTTCAGAGACATCATTAACGCAATAGCCGCTCGCTTATACCAGCCAGTCGAATACCCCAAGTACGGCCCCATTTCCCGGGGCAGGCAGTGGTACTTGCAGACGAGTGTGATGGTATTCGTTTGTGAGAAGATTCATGATTCACGGACCCCACTAACCCCAGTATCAGCGAGCTGAATCTGGAAATAAATAGGGTAGTCAACGAACATAGGCGGAATTTATGACTGGGAGTTCCCAAAGGCGGGGTCATATCGCCGGCACTGTTTAACCTCTACTTATCCTCCATTCCACCCCCTCCAGACGGCATAGAGATCGCATCATATGCGGACGATAGTACGATTTTGGAATCAAGCTCCCCACCCATTGTTGACATCTGCTATAGGTTGAATGTCTACCTCAACGAACTTGCCTCACATTTCGCTGCAAGAAATCTGAAGATATCTGCCACCAAATCATCAGCCACACTGTTCAGTACAAATACGCGTGAGGTGAATACCGAGCTGATTGTGATGGTCGATGGAGAAATGATTCCGACTATCAAGTGTACCAAAATAGTGTACATTTAGGTACCAAAAAAGTACGAAATGGGTGAATTTTGTACAGGGCGGATGAATGGAGGTAGAATTTTGAAATTTGATTTAAAAGACATTTGGTGCAAAAACATGAGGTGATGGTGATGCAAAAGGATGGTGGGAGGTAACGCCAGAAAATGTACGTTTAGTACCGCAATTGGTACTATTTGATACTTTCTTCACAGATGGAGCTGGAGGTCTACAACTTGGTCTGTAGGTAAACCTTTAAACATATGACAGGCGACTCAATGACTTTTTCACAACTCAAACATTTTGGTACCAAAATTGGTACTATTTGGTACTTTCTTTATAGTTGGAGATTGAAGTGCGGAATTTGGCATGTAGATACAACTTAGAAATAGATGATAGATGGCTAAATAATCTACTCAAATTTCGTACATTTTTTGGTTCCAAAATTGGTACTATTTTGTACTTTCTGTTCAGATGGAGCTTGAGCTCTGAAACTTGGCATGTAGGTACAACTAAGAAATATATGATGGGTGACTAAATGTTCTTTTAAAAATTGGTACATTTTGGTACATCCTATTCAGATGGAGCTAGAGGTCTGAAACTTGGCATGTGGGTACAACTAAGAAATATATGATGGGTGGCTAAATTATTTCTTCACCATTCGTACATTTTGGTACCAAAATTGGTACCATTTGGTACTTTATTCATAGATGGAGCTAGAGGTCTGGAATTTGGCATGAAGGCACAACAAATAATTTTATGATTTCTGACTAAATTATCTATTAAAGATTCTTAAATTTTTGTACCATTTGATACCTGCTTTGCAGATGGAGCAAGCGGTCTGAAATTTGGCATGTAAGTACAAGAAGAATATATATGATAGATGTATAAATGATCCATCAAAATTCGTATATTCTGGTACCAAAAAGTGCAAAATAGCCTATCTTCGCCAACAGCGAACCGGGACTGCAAAAATTACGCAATTTGACAAACAATATCGCAGTCTTGACAAAAAACAACATGTGGAAGAAAACATACTAATTGTGGTGTAATCGGTCCAATGAAAGAATGAAAGATTCGGCAAATAGGCGATATATTTTATTCGTATATTTAGGTACTCAAACGTACAAAATGGTACTTTCTTAACGGAGTTAGCTAAACCTCTCAAAATTGGAATACAAGTAAAGCTTGATTAAAAATGAGACAGACGATTATTCAAAATCGTACATTTTGGTACTAAAGCCTTCAACATTGTACATTCTTTACGAATTGAGCTATACAATCAAAATTAGGATACGGTTACACCTTGACAGTAAATATTGGGCGGTTAGAAGATTTGTTTTTAATGCGTGCATTTAGGTACTAAAACATACAAAATGGTACATTTTTATAGAGTGATCTTAAGCTCTCACAATTGGGATACAGCTACAACTTGGCTAAACTGAGTGACTACCTAGGGTGTTAGAAGTCCTTCTCTAAAAAGGGGGTATCAAAAACGGGGCTAGCGATGCGGACCATCGGGATTCTAGTATTATTTTATTTTAATATATCTACCACCGTAGGAGAGGGGGCATATTCATTGAGTTATTCCGTTTGCAACACATTGAAATATCAGTTTCCGACCGATACTTTATAGTATATATATATTTCGGATCTTCGTAAAACTCTAAGACGATTTAACGATGTCCGTGTGCCTGTCCGTCCGTCTGTTGTAATCACTCTACAGCCTTCAAAAATGTAGATATTAAGCTGAAATATGGCATAGATTCGTCTTTTTGATGCAAGCTGGTTGAGTTCTTAAATGGGCCAAATCGGACCATATTTGGATATAGCTGGTATATAGACCGATCTACCGATAAAGGGTCTAATGCCCATAAATGCTTCATTTTTTATCCCATCTCGCTGAAATTTGAAACAGTGAGTAGTTTTAGGCCTCCCAACATAGGACCCAAATATGGTTTAGATCGGACTATATTTAGATATAGCTGTCATATAGACCGATCTCCCGATAAGGGGTCTGAAGCCCATAAAAGCTTTATTTATTTCCCGATTTCGCTGAAATTTGAAACAGTGGGTTATTCTAAGCCTTCAGACATATGACCTAAATATGGATTAGATCGGACTATATTTAGATATAGCTATCATATAGACCGATCTCCCAATAAAGGGTTTGAAGTTTATAAAAGCTTTATTTTTTATCCGATCTCGCTGAAATTTGAAACAGTGACTAGTTTTAGGCTTTCCAACATAGGACTTTAATATGGTGCAGATAGGACTGTATTTAGATATGGCTGCCATATAGACCGATCTCCCGATAAAGGCTCTGAAGCCTATAAAAGCCTTATTTTGTAACCGATTTCGCTGAAATTTGGAACAGTGAGTAGTTTTAGGTCTCCCAACATAGGACTTAAATATGGTTCAGATCGGACTATATTTAGATATAGCTATCATATAGACCGATCTCCCAATAAAGGGTGTGAAGCCCATAAAAGCTTTATTTATTACTCCATTTCTCTGAAATTTGAAACAGTGAGTTATTTTAAGCCTTCCGACATCTGACCCAAATATGGTTCGAATCGAACTGTATTTAGATAAAGCTGCCATAGAGACCGATCTCCCGATAAAGGCTCCGAAGCACATAAAAGTTTTATTTTTTGACCGATTTTGATGAAATTTGAAACAGAGAGTAGTTTTAGGCCTACAAACATAAGACCCAAATATGGTTCGGATCGGACAGTATTTAGATATAGCTGCCATAGAGACCGATCTCCCGATAAAGGCTCCGAAGCACATAAAAGTCTTATTTTTTAACCGATTTTGATGAAATTTGAAACAGAGAGTAGTTTTAGGCCTACAAACATAAGACCCAAATATGGTTCGGATCGGACTGTATTTAGATATAGTTGCCATATAGGCCGATCTGCCGATAAAGGCTCCGAAGCACATAAAAGTCTTATTTTTTAACCGATTTCGCTGAAATTTGGAAAAGTGAGTAGTTTTAGGCCTCCCAACATAGGACTTAAATATGGTTCAGATCGGACTATATTTAGATATAGCTGTAATGTAGACCGATTTTCCGATAAAGGGTGTGAAGCCCATAAAAGCTTTATTTATTACCCGATTACGTGACAATTTGAAATAGTGAGTTGGTTTAAGCTTTCCGACATCCGACCCACATATGAGTCAGATTAGACTATATAGATATAGCTGTCATATAGACCGATCTTCCATATATGCATATATACCGGAGGTGGTGGGTATCTAAAGTTCAGCCCGGCCGAACTAAATGCCTTTTCACTTGTTTTATTTTATTTTATTTTTTTCTCATTTTATTTTATTTCATTTTATTTTGTTTTATTTTATTTTACTTTATTTTATTTTATTTTTTCTCATTTTATTTTATTATTTTTATTTTATTTTATTTAATTTTATTAAATTTCAGTTTATTTTATTTTTTCACTTCATTTTATTTTGTTTTATTTTATTTTATTTTATTTTATTTTATTTTATTTTATTTTATTTTATTTTATTTTATTTTATTTTATTTTATTTTATTTTATTTTATTTTATTTTATTTTATTTTATTTTATTTTATTTTATTTTATTTTATTTTATTTTATTTTATTTTATTTTATTTTATTTTTATTTTATTTTATCTTATTTTATTTTATTTTATTTTATTTTATATTATATTATTTTATTTTTTTTATTTTATTTTATATGTAGGTCGTTTATTTTAATTTATTATTTTTCTATCCCATTCCATTTGATCGACTTAATAACCCAAACGGCAATACTGTAAATTTAGACCTTTTCCTTCGTCATTTCCTCTGCCTTCCTCTCTTTGGCCTTTACGATGTGTGCTTTCAATATTTAATCATTTCATTATATCATAAGCATTTGTTCACCTATAGTATACACGACGCAAAGAATGATTCTTTCTTTGCTTGCTTTCAGTTTGAAATTTTGAAAGAAAAAAACAAAAACTTAAGAAACAAACACGACCATTGTTATGAGAGCTAATAACCATAGGTGGCTTATATATGAGTCTGAATGAGGCGTAAACTTCACAGCGAGAGGGTGAATGTGGTAGAGAGGGGACAATTGGAAAACAATGACAAATTTGTAAAAATTCCCATTTTAGATGCAGACCACATAGTATTCATTATTTGACATTGCTTTTGAAAAATTGTATACGACTTAAATGTTATTTACATTTGTCGAAACCAATGTTGCGCCGTCCTTATTCTCTTGACCAGGTTCAAGCCTTACAAATGTTATGCGGTTGTTGTTTAATGTCATTCTAAAGTGTTTGTGTGTTTGCTGGAAAATGTACAATAACCCCAAATGAACCATGTCATCAACCGCAGCCAAAGGAAAAAGTGATGGCCAACACAAATCAAACAATGTCGCTGAACCCTGTGACATTTGGCTTGGTATTAACACTTTTTTCCGTTGTGACCTTCAGTTTTCAATTGGACTATCATGTTTAGTGTTTCTTGATTGTGTTGTGTTTCTTTTAAAATGGTTTAACAAGAGCAGATAGTGTGGTGATAGACAGTGGTTAAATGGACAGTGGGATGTTTTATTTGACAAAAAGTTTAAAACAAGATGTCTCCCATTTCTTTAAAATTGCATATAACTTAAATTTTTAACACAAACATGAAAATATAAGGGTTTTGAACAAAACAAAAAGTTCCTTATGGAAAAGTTTATTTTAATTAAAAAATTTTAAATATTAAATAGTAAAAAAAAATTAAAAAAGACCAACAAAACCTTTTATTTAAAATGAAAAAAAAAAATTTAGATATTAAAGGTGAAAATTAAAAAAATCGATTTCGAGGTCAAACTTTTGTGTAACTCAATTGTTTAGATTGATTTATTTATTTCTTTGTTTTTTCATTTTGTACCACTGTGCGTTGCGTGGTAAAATGCATCACAAATTCTAAATGGATTGCACAGCACTTAAACAAGAAATACATACCACCGATGGGTTTCATCATTTAACAGAGGCCAGCTGCGGCCATTTCAATGGGAGAAAAAGCACGAATGGCACAAGTGGCCATTGTGATATGTGCCAATTGGTCAAATAGTTGTTATATTCTTGTTTAAAGTTGCATAACTTAGAGTAACTTTAACAGAGTTGAAATATCAAAACGTTTATAAGATGACCTCTGATCTTAAGATGCATTTGGTTTTGCTAAACACTATGCATTGAATGTAGCTCTTTTAAGTCAACCACTATACTATAGCTGCCATGACACCAGGCACGAATTTGGCTGTGGATTTGTGCTTAGTCGAAGACTGAAACACCTTGTCTCCAGCTTTATTCCGGTGGCTGAGAGGCTAGCCACAATCCGCATAAAAGTAAAATTTTTCAACATGCCCATGTGCCCATGCCCCGACGGAAGACAAGGACGGGCAGACCAAGGATATTTTTTACGAACGCCTAGAGAGAGTATGCGACCGCTGCCCCGCCGATGATATTAAAATCGTTCTGGGAGATTTTAATGCGAATGTAGAGAAGGAAGATATCATTGGTCCAACAGTCGGAAGATTTAGCCTCCACGAGATGATGGCTTGAGGCTAATAAATTTTGCTGCGGCTAAAAACATGGTAGTCAGCAACAAATTTCAACGTAAAACAAGTATAAAGGCATTAAGTTTGGCCGGGCCGAACTTTGGATACCCGCCACCTCGGGTATATATGTAAATCCCATTTTGTCACAATCCGGTGAAAATTGGACAACTTAAGCACCCAAATTCGGCTCGGACATTGAGTGGTCTAATATATATGACACTATTCAATTTTGTAGAAAAAATATTGGTCTCTTTGGCAGATATATCCAATTATAAACCGATCTGAACCATATTAAGGTGGGATATCGTGAGGCTCTGAAAAACTCACTGTTCCAAATTTCAGCGAAATCGGGTAATAAATAAAGCTTTTATGGCCTTCAAACCCTTTATCAGGAGATCGGTCCATATGGTAGCTTTATCTAAATATAGTCCGATCTGAACCATATTTAGGTCAGATGTTGGGACGTCTTAACCTACTAACTGTTTCAAATTTCAACGAAATCGGTTAAAAAATAAAGCTTTTACGGGCATGAGACCCTTCATCGGCAGATCGGTCTATATGACAGCTGTGTGTAAATATAGTCCGATTTGTACCATATTTGGGTCGGATGTTGGGAGGCTTAAAGCTACGAACTATTCCAAATTTCGGCGAAATCGGATAAAAAATAAAGCTTTTATGGCCTTCAGACCCCTTATCGGGAGATCGGTTTATATGGCAGCTATATCTACGTATAGTCCGATCTGAACCATATTTATGTCAGATGTCGGGAGGCTTAAAATAACCCACCGTTTTAAATTTCAGCAAAATTGGGTAATAAATAAAGCTTTTATGGACTTCAGACCCTCTACCGGCAGATCGGTCTATATGGCAGCTATATATAAATAAGTACCGATCTAATCCATATTTAGGTTAGATGTCGGAAGGCTTAAAGTAACCTTCTGTTGCAAATTTCAGCGAAATCGGGTAATAAATGAAGCTTTTATGGCCTTCAGACCCTCTATTGGGAGGTCGGTCTATATGGCAGCTATATCTAAATATGGACTAATCTAATGCATATTTAGGTATGTTTTCGGAAGGCTTAAAATAAACCACTGTTGCAAATTTTAGCGAAATCGGGTAATAAATAAAGCTTTTATAGCCTTCAGACCCTTTATCGGGAGATCGGTCTATATGACAGCTATATCAAAGTATAGTCCGATCTGAACCATATTTATGTCAGATGTCGGGAGGCTTAAAATAACCCACCGTTTTAAGTTTCAGCAAAATCGGGTAATAAATAAAGCTTTTATGGACTTCAGACCCTCTACCGGCAGATCGGTCTATATGGCAGCTATATCTAAAAATAGTCCGATCTGAACCATATTTATGTCAGATGCCAGAAGGCTTAAAATAACCCAGTATTTCAAATTTCAGCGAAATCGTGTAATAAATAAAGCTTTTATGGGCTACAGACCATTTATCGGGAGATCGGTCTATATGACAGCTATATCCAAATATAGTCCGATCTGAACCATATTTACGTCCGATGTCAGAAAGCTAAAAACAACCCACTGTTTCAAATTTCAGCGAAATCGGGTAATAAATAAAAATTTTAAGGGCTACAGACCCTTTATCGGGAGATCGTTCTATATGGCAGCTATATCTAAAAATGGACCTATCTTATCCATATTTAGGTCAGATGTCGGGAGACTTAAAATAACCCACTGATGCAAATTTCTGCGAAATCGGGTAATAAATAAAGCTTTTATGGGCTTCAGACCCTTTATCGACAGATCGGTCTATATGGCAGCTACATATAAATGTAGTTCGATATGGACCATAGTTGGGTCAGATGTCGGGAGGCCTAAAATTACTCACTTTTTCAAATTTCAGCAAAATCGGATGAAAAATACAGTTTTTATGGGCATTAGACCATTTATCGGAAAATCGGTCTATATAGCAGCTATATCCAAATATGCTCCGATTTGTCCCATTCAAGAACTTAACCAGCGTGTATCAAAAAGACGTAGCTGTGCTAAATTTCAGCTCAATATCTTAATTTTTGAAGGCTCTAGAGTGATTATAACAGACGGACGGACAGACACACGGACATTATTAAATCGTCTTAGTATTTTACGACGATCCGAAATATATATACTTTGTAAGTCTGGTATTCGTAAAGATGTTCACATTCGACGAACTCGAATTAACACCACACCACCTCACTCATTCCGTGATCGCCCAGATCTCCGCCTGCAAGACCGTATTATGGTCTGGCAGTCAAAAACAGATCTCAATCGCTGGGTTCTCAATGTAGACCCTCAGGCCCACTCTGTCCTCTAGCTTTGATCCATCCGTGTACCATGATCTTCCAGATGGCAATACTAGGGTTCCGTCAATACAAGACTGTGCCGCTGGCGGTAGTGCCTCGCACTCGACTTCAAGGATCATCTCAGGTATCCGATCGGAAACCCCTTCCCTTACTTCTAAGCTTCCTGTTGTCACCTCGATTATACCACGATGGTGTGAGCTGCTCCCATCCTCAATCCATTCTCCCATCGCCTTAAGTCTCATAGCCGCAGTGGCTGCCTCACACTTAATCTGTATGTCAACGGGTCGGATATCTAGAATAGTCTCCAGTGCCCTAGTGGGCGTAGTCCTCCACGCTCCGCCCAAGCCAAGACAACATATTCTCTGGACCTGTTGTATGGTCCTTATTTTGCACTTTTTCTCCATAGCTGTCCACCAAACTTCTGAGGCGTAAATGAATATTGGTGTAATCACGCTTCTGTAGAGCCAGTGGACTATCCTCGGATTCAGGCCCTATTTCGAGCCTACGGCCCATCTTTAAAGTGTCCAACATCTGTGAGCCGTCTCAGTATGCTTCTGAGTGTGACACTTCCAATTCTGTTTCCTGTCCAAGATCACACCTACGTCTTTGACCTTGTCAGTTATCGAAATCGAATCGAAATTTTTATACCCACTACCATCCTATGGCAGTGTGTATAAAAATTCACAGAGTTGCATGGCTGTCACCTGATCGAAACACGAGAAAATAAATTGATCACGTTGTGATGGAAGGAAGGCATTCATCTAGATGTACGATCGATCCGTGGAGCAAATATAGATTTGGACATTACCAATGGTTCGCACCCGTTGGATACGGCGAGAAAAGTACGATCTGATACTGCACGGAAAATGGAAGGCACTCATTTAGCGAGACGAATATTGATTCGGATCATTAGCTTGTTGCAGCAAAAGTTCGCACCTGTCTTAGTGTGGCGAGAAACGTACTATCTGACACTGCACGGAAGCTGGAAATCGGAAAATTGACACTTGGCTTCATGGAGAATGTCGCGAAATCCTTACTTGGGTACAGGAAGCATCCCCCAAAAAGCCCATGGCACGACAGTATCGAAATGCTACTGAAGCCAAGAATGCGGCATACAAACCAACCCTGCAATCAGTAGCAATGCGTCAGATGAAGGAGTGGCATCGGGAGAAGAGGAGAGAGGAGAAACGTCTATTCCGCAGAAAAAAAGGGAAATGAAAAGACCTGGGTTTGAGTCAATTGATATGTACAGGAATAAAGTGCGGAAATTTTACTAAACAATCAAACCAATGGCTTTGGTACATGCAAATCGTCCTGCAGAGACAAGGAAGGAAATCTGGTAATTGATACAGATAGTGTGCTTAGGTTATGGAAAGAAAAATTTTCCCAGCTGCTAGTGTCCGACGATGGCTGCGAAGAGGATATCGCAGAACCAAAACCTGATAATGGTATTGAATGCGGTCCAAGTAGCAGTGACCCGACTGAAGAACAACAAGGCAGCAGAAACCGAAAGGTTGCCCGCTGAACTATTTAAAAACCGGAGGCGACACGCTGATAAGGCGTATGCCTCAGCTTGTCTATGCGATCTGGGTAGAAGAACGCATACCAAATGATTGGAAACTCAGCATACTATGTCCCACACACAAGAAAGCAGACAGGACGTAATGTGCCAACTACAGAGGAATAAATCTCGCTTCCACCGCATACACGATATTATCGAGCGTACTATGTGAAAGATCAAATCCCTAAGTCAATAAAATGATGGAGCCCTATCAATGCGGCTTTAGCCTTGGTAGGCAGAGAATCAGCGAAAATGGGTTTGGCAGTTAATGGAGATAAGACCAAATGGATGGTATCAGCTTCCACAATCCCTTCGGAGCAGATAAAGAAAATGGAGAAAGTTGGGAACCACAAGCCACTGATACTAACGGTGTTGTTATAAGGTTCTGAGGCATGGGTGCTTGTGAAAGCAGACGAGTTAGTACTTGGAGTGTTTGTAAGACCAGTTTGCTTTGATGGAGAGTATCGGCGTCATATGAGCCACAATCTGTATGAGGTGTATGACGACGTTAATATAGTTAAACGCATGTTGCCGAAATGAATAAAAAAGGTCCAGCGAAGAAGTTTTTTGAAGACGATCTCTGTGATATGCGCATACCGGGACGACCAAATCGCCGATGGAAAGATCAAGTGGAAAGACATCTCGTAACTTGGTGTCAAAGATTGGAGTGGAAGCAGAGTAGATCGAGTTTGGAAAGCTATTCTGAGTTCGGCTTAGAGTACAAATGATCTGTCATAGCGGATTAAAGTAGAGCAAACAGCAAAGAGAGTCGGGGCATATTTGTGGCCCTTAAAATTTATGGCGTGTTGTCTTTGGCAAATTGGAAATAAATAAAGGGTTAGCCAGATTATGCCAACGTCTTTAGGGCTCTTAAGCTCTTAAAACGTCTTGGGACATAATAATGGCTTCTCAAATCTTAAACTTATAATTTAACTACTATCCATCACCTAAGTTTCAATTGTTGTAATAATAGTTAGTAAAATCTCATTCTTTTTTTACTATACAAAAAAATACTTACATAAAGTTGAAAATCACAAACACTTACCTGAAAAGGAAGAAAAAATTAATTTAGAGAAATGGAAGTGGACGTTGCAAATCTTATATCTTCTTAAATAAAAACAGTAATTACGGCCGGGACGAACATTGGAACCCACCAACTCGGATATACATTTATTAACCCATTAACGCTTGACCCTCAATTCCCTTGTCCGATCTTTATGAAATTTCACATATTCATTATTCAGAGCATTTCTATTGACGTAGTAAATTTTTAATTTTTGTAACAAAAACAAAATAGAGTTTAAAAAAAAAATTAAAAAGAAAAGTTGTAAAATTTTTTGAAAAGAATTTGCACGATCATCACGTCGAGAAATATACGGTTATGCTTACATTGAAAAGTTGTTCTATGGCAAGCGAAGTTTGTCTGAATAACAAGTATTTTGCTTTGTGTGTGTTATTGATGTTAGATGTCTTTTTAAAGAGATGGTGGCTGTTAGAATTTGACTTTTCTCTTACTGCGCTATAAGAAAAGTTTGAATAAGAAAATCTAACATGTCATTCAAAGGGCATGCTTCTACCATTGCATTGCTCACTAATTAGTGGGTAGGTGGAAGGATATAATCTTTTGGAGGCATATCAGTCTGATGAGGCCCAGGCAAGACCGAAATCGCGATTATTGCAGCCCGTTCCTGATACATTTAACATACCACTAATGCTGGGACTCTTTAAAGTGTGTTTGTTGTTTTGTTTTGAAATAGAAGTAAGAGATTAAGTACATTGGTCTAAGCTAGTTAGACCAACAACAAATTTCTTTTTTAAGCCCTATGTGATTGCAATTTGACATAAAGTCGTACCTACTGTCAAAAGTAGTAGGCTTATGGCCAAAAATTTGTTTGTTTTCAATATAGAAAAAAGAAGCGTAAAAGGTTTCCAGAAAACTCACTCCTAAGAATTTTGAGAAACTTTTTTGTGTGATTTTTTTAGATATATAAAGAATTGCCGACTTTCGACAAGCCAATTTTCCCCAAAAACATGGCTTTCTATGACGAGAAAAATTTTCACTAGTTTCATTCGTCCTCTTAACGGCAATCCAAATTTCATTAGGGTACCTCTTTTCTAACTCGAGCTAGCATTTTTCTAAGACATCTTTATTCTTATGCATTTTTCTACCCATTCGTCGTTAATGGGTTAATCAAATTTGTATAAAATTCGATTAAAAATGCATGCCACTGGTTGCACTTTTAGGCAACCAAATCCAAATAAGCTCCGATCTACCCCATATTCGGTAGCGATGTGTTGGGGTCAAATTCAAAGCACAGTACCAAATTTCATAAAACTTTGGGTTACCTTCAATTGGGAGATAGGTCTATATTGCAGCAATATCCAAAATAGTCCGATATAAGCAAAAATTAACACGGATGGCAAACATTCAGACACAACTCATTGTTCCAACTTAGGCCACATATATGGCTAAAAATTAAATTTTAATGGGTCCAATAACTAAAATCGGAAGATCGGTCTGTATGGCAGGTTTATCCAAATATGGTGCGTTCTATACCAAATATAGCACGGATGTCCAGGAGCCGAAAAGAACTCAAATATCCGCTATTTCGTATAATAAATTCGTATGGGCTTAAGACCTTAAGTTGGCAAATTGTTCTATATGTCGACTATATCAAGATACAATCCGATAAAACCTATCCTCGAGCAAAACTCTCATTGCGCAGATGTTACGCTATGACTATGAATGCTCATACTAGCGGCATTTCTGAGGTACTATTAAATTCATGGAAGCCATGTGAAAATAAGTTCTTAAAAAAAAAACCAACTTAACCTGCCTATGGTAAAAAAATTATCTGTGTAAAGTATCAGCTCAATATTTTCATTTTAAGACTGTGTGTTGTATGTAAAATTTTTAAGAGGACCTCAAGTATATATGATGAATAGGAGATACGTACATTCTATTGGGTTGCCCAAAAAGTAATTGTGGATTTTTCATATAGTCGGCGTTGACAAATTTTTTTACAGCTTGTGACTCTGTAATTGCATTCTTTCTTCTGTCAGCTATCAGCTGTTACTTTTAGCTTGCTTTAGAAAAAAAGTGTAAAAAAAGTATATTTGATTAAAGTTCATTCTCAGTTTTATTAAAAATGCATTTACTTTCTTTTAAAAAATCCGCAATTACTTTCTGGGCAACCAATAATACAATATGCCCATTTGAGGGTATTTGGAGGTGGGGCGACCTCCCATTACATGAATCTAATTTGTATGCCATATTTGTAATCTACTGCCGAATATTTTTTATTTGAGTCCCATATTTAGAGTTTAGAGGATTTTTATGGTTGCGGGTACTTGGACCCAAATTTTAATACGTTATTCGGTTTCTAGACTCCAATACCTTTTATTTGATACCTATACTGTGCCTACCGGTCCACTTTTGGTTTTGGATGGTGTTTTGGGGTAAGGGGTCGGGACCGTCACCATCCGACATCTAAAAATTTTAAAGCCTTTATTTCTTTCCAGACAAAAATACACAATCTGTGAAAATTTTAAGAAAATCGGTTCAGCCGTTTTTTGATTCTACGCTGGTGGAATCATTGGACCGTATTTTTTCAAAGATGCTGTTGGACGCAACGTTACGGTGAATGAACACATTTCGAACCGAACACTGATTTTGGTAATAAAATTCAATGATTTGCAAGCGTTGCTCGTTAGTAAGTCTATTCATGATGAAATGTCAAAGCATACTGAGCATCTTTCTCTTTGACACCATGTCTGAAATCCCACGTGATCTGTCAAATACTAATGCATGAAAATCCTAACCTCAAAAAAATCACCCTTTATATAGTCTTTGTTTCCTTCCAGACCAACCCACACAATCTGTGAAAATTTTAAGGCAATCAGTTCAGCCGGATTTGAGTCCATACGGAACAAACAAACAACCCGACAAACAATCAGGCAACCACAAATTCACTTTTATATATAAGAACAAGAAGATGATAGGCCCTAAAGATGACGATTGGTCTCTATGGCATAAATATAGCCCGGTCTGGACATATGCGGCAAAGATGTTGGAAGTCGTGAACACTGTTCAAAATTGCATCGAATTTGCCCAAAATCGGCAGATTGGTCTGTATGTCAGATATATCCAAATATCTTCCGATCTATGCCATTTTTGGTTCAGATATCGATGGGGCTAATAAAGCTCACTGTTCTGAATTTCAGCGAAATCCGGTAATAAATACGCCTGTTGTAGGCTTAAGACCCTAAACCGGCATATCGATCTTTATGCCACCTATATGTAAATCTGGTCCGATATACACCCTATTCTGGACCATTTTTTATCCGGATATTGACGGGCCTAATAAAACTCACTATGAGAAATTTCAGCGAAATCGGCTAAAGAATGTGCCTGTTATAGGCTTAAGACCCTAAATCGCCAGATAGGCCTATATGACAGCTATATACAATTATAGTCCGATTTGACCCATCCAAGAACTTAACCTGCGTATAGAAGAAATACAAGTCTGTGCAAAATTTTAACTCAATATCTCGATTTTTAAAGACTGTATCGTAACATATCGAAATATTTCGATATGTTTCAAATGGCATGACCAAATGAAAATATCCCCATCCTATGGTGGTGGGTATACAAATGTTAATGGGCGATCATAACAAAAAATTCCTTTGGATTTATATTCTCTATAAAATTAATAAAAATTATGCTTTAATTTGCCAATAGATAATAAAAAACAAATCAACAGTAAAATTGCTTGAACACAGTTGATTATTAAAATCGAGCAACAGCAAGCAAAACCGCATATTTTATTATTGGCGAAAAAGCCAGTAATTTGGGGTTTATTAGAATTAATAACAATCATCAGTATTCCGGCAAAAATTCTAACTAATCCCTAATCTCCCAAAGCATGAGTCAACAAATATCATCGTTAAACTCCATTTGGAGGGGTAAAAACGAGAAATCTTAAAAACCCAATATGATCAAATACTTAATTAATCTGTTAAAACACTTTTTATACACAGCCACCATAGGATAGAGGGTATATTCATGTAGTCTATCCGTTGGCAAAACCTCGGAATATCAATTTCCGACCCTACAAAGTATATTTCTGATTGTCGTAAAATTCTAAGACCATATAACGATGTCCGTCCGTCTCTCCGTCTGGTCATCAATCAGTTTTAATCAGACTATAACCTTCAAAAATTTGGATATAGTGCTGTAATTTTGAACAAAAACGTATTTCTTCAATACCTAGGCTAAGTTCTTCATTGGGCCATATCGAATTATATTTAGATATAGCTGCCATATCGACTGATTTACAAATAAAGGCTCTTGAGCCCATAAATGGGCGCAAAGTTGTTGTAAGTCATAACAGAACACCGCAGCCAAATCGGACAACAATTGTGGCTTGTAAGAGCTCAAGAAATCAAATCGGGAGATCGTCTAATATGGGTGCTATATCAGGTTATAGGCCGATTTGGACCGTACTTGGCACAGTTGTTGTAAGACATAACAGAACACCGCATGCAAACTTTCAGCAAAATCTGACAAATTACGGCTTCTAGGGGATCAAAAAGTTAAATCGGGAGATCGGTTTATATGCGAGTTATATCAAAATCTCAACCGATATGGCCCATTTGCAATCCTAAACGACTTACATCAATATTAGGTATCTGTGCAATATTTTAAGCTCCTAACCTTACGCGTACGCTATCGTGATTTCCACAGACGGACGGATGTGCCGACGGACATGGCTAAATCGACTCATAATGTGGAGCCTTTCAAAGGATGGGAGTATACTAATCTAGTCATTGCGCTTGTAACACCTCGAAATATTGATCTAGGATCGTCTTGATCGCCTCGACATTCTGAGTCCATCTTGCCGTGTACGTCCGTTTGTCGAAATCACGATAGCGGTCGAACGCATAAAGGTAGCCGGTTGAAAGTTTGCACCGATACTTAGTATTGATGTAGGTCGTTGGGGATTGCAAATGGGCCATATCGATTCAGATTTGGATATATTGGGTTGCCCAAAAAGTAATTGCGGATTTTTTAAAAGAAAGTAAATAAATTTTTAATAAAACTTAGAATGAACTTTAATCAAATATACTTTTTTTACACCTTTTTTCTAAAGCAAGCTAAAAGTAACAGCTGATAACTGACAGAAGAAAGAATGCAATTACAGAGTCACAAGCTGTGAAAAAATTTGTCAACACCGACTATATGAAAAATCCGCAATTACTTTTTGGGCAACCTAATAGATCCCATATAAACCGGTCTTCCGATTTGACTTCTTGAGCACCTGGAAGTCGCCTTTTGTTGTTCGATTTGTCTGAAATTTTGCACGTGATGTTTTGGCATTACTTCCGACAACTGTGCCAGGTATGGTCGTTATCGGTTGATAATCGTATACAGCTGTCATATAAGCCGACCTTGGGTCTTGACTTCTAGAGGGCACAATTTCTATCCGATTTGGCTGAAATTTTGCACGAAGTGTTTCGGTATGATTCCCAATAACTGTGCCAAGTATAGTCTATATCAGTCCATAACGTAATATAGCCGCCATATTGCGCCCTCTAGAGGCTCAAGAAATCTAATCAGTAGATAGATTAGATATTCCGATCCGATTTGGTTGAAATTTTTCACAACGTGTTTCGTTGTGACTTCAAACAACTGTGCTAAGCATGATTTTAATTGGTCCATAACCTGATATGATGATGAAGGCCACCGTAGCGCAGTGGTTAGCATGTCCGCCTATGACGCTGAACGCCTGGGTTCGAATTCTGGCGAGACCATTAGGAAAAAAATTTTCAGCGGTAGTTTTCCCCTCCTAATGCTGGCAACATTTGTGTGGTACTATGCCATGTAAAACTTCTCTCCAAAGAGGTGTCGCACTGCGGCACGCCGTTCGGACTCGGCTATAAAAGGGAGGCCCCTTATCGTTGAGCTTAAACTTGAATCGGACTGCACTCATTGATATGAGAGAAGTTTGCCCCAGTTCGTTAGTGGAATGTTCATGGGCAAAGTTTGCAAATTTTTATAATCTGATATAGCTGCTAATGGAGACCACCGTAGCGCAGAGGTTTGCATGTCCGCCTATGACGCTGAACGCCTGGGTTCGAATCCTGGCAAGACCATTAGGAAAAAAATTTTCAGCGGTGGTTTTCTGGCTGGCAACATATGTGAGGTACTATGCCATGTAAATCTTCTCTCCAAAGAGGTGTCGCTCTGTGGCACGCCGAACGGACTCGGCTATAAAAAGGAGGCCCGCTTATCATTGAGCTTAAACTTGAATCGGACTGCCCTCATTGATATGGGAGACGTTTGCCCCTGTTCCTTAGTGGAATGTTCATGGGCAAAGTTTGCAAATGTTTATAACCTGATATAGCTGCAATATAAACCGATCTTGGGACTTAACTTCTTAAGCTTCTAGAGGGCGCAATTCTTATCCGATTTGGTTGAAATTTTGCATGAAGTGTTTTATTTGGACTTCCAACAACTGTGTCAAGTATGGTCTAAATCAGTCCATATCCTGATATAAGCGCCATATTACCGATCTCCCGAATAGACTTTTTGGGCCTCTAGAGGGCGCAATTGTTATTATGGTAACAATTGCGCCCTCTAGAGGGTTTCAATATGGTTGAAATTTGGCATATGTCGTTTTGGTATGACTTCCAACAACTGTTGTGTTGTATGGTCTTAATCGGTATATAACCTGATATAGTTGCCATATAAACCGATCTCCCATTTTGTTTTTTTTTACCCTCTAGAGGGCGCAATTATTACTCGATTTGCCTGAAATGTTGGAAGTGGTGTCTTTCTAGTTGAAAATGTCATTCAAAGAACTTGACAAAAGCAATTGTGGAGGATACATAAGATTCGGCCCGGCCGAACTTAGCATGCTTTAACTTGTTTTATTATAACTCCTCTACCTTAATCATAGTTATATCCAGATAGGGGCTGGTCTGGATCATATTTTATTCAGGTCCCTTAAACTCCGAAAGAAGTCACAGTTTCAGCGAAATCAGGCAATCAATTCGCTTTTTATGGGATTAAGAAATTGGTCTATATGGCAGCTTTATATAGCTGCCTGATCAGTCTGATCTGAATCATATTTGGATCGGATGTCGGATTCAAATTTTAACGAAATCGTGCAATAAAAAAAGCTTTTAACGGCTTCAAAAGCCTTAATCGGCTGACCGTTCTATATGGCAGCATTATTTAAATATAATGGAGGCCACCGTAGCGCAGAGTTTAGCATGTCCGCCTATGACGCTGCACGCCCGGGTTCGAATCCTGGCGAGACCAACAGAAAAAAAAAATTTCAACGGTGGTTTTCCCCTCCTAATGCTGGCAACATTTCTGAGGTACTATGCCATGTAAAACTTCTCTCCAAAGAGGTGTCGCACTGCGGTACGCCATTCGGACTCGGCTATAAACAGGAGGCCCCTTATCATTGAGCCTAAAATTTGAATCGGACTGCACTCATTGATATGTGAGAAGTTTGCCCCTGTCCTTAGTGGAATGCTCGTGGGCAAAATTTGCAAAAATTTAAATATAATCCCATCTGAACCAATTTGGGCCAGATGTCGAGAAGCTTTAAGCAACTCACTGCTTTAAATTTCAGCAAAATCTTTAAATAAATTTAGCTATTATGGGTTTTTAGACCCTATATCGGCAGATCTTTCTGTACGGCAGCTATACTTAAAAAAATTCCGTGGTGGAAGTGGAATCCACCTTTTGTGTGTTCAGTAACCCCCATCGGGAGATCGATCTATATGGCAGGTATATCCAAATATGTTCCGATCTGAACCACATCTCACAGGGGTGGGTTGGGGTCGAACAGAACTCACTGTGCCAAATTTCATCGAAATTGGATGAAAAATAAGCCATTTATTGCCTCAAGACTTTTAGGTGGGAGATCGGTCTATATAGGGGCTATGTATAACTATAGTCTGATTTTATGATCACAGAAGGTCAGGTTAATAAACAAAAAATACGAAACCATCAAAAATTGCTAGAAAATTTGTATATATAGCCAAGGTATCTGGAAAATTATATTGGGTTGCCCAAAAAGTAATTGCGGATTGACTCTGTAATTGCATTCTTTCTTCTGTCAGTTATCAGCTGTTACTTTTAGCTTGCTTTTGAAAAAAAGTGTAAAAAGTATATATGATTAAAGTTCATTGTAAGTTTTCTTAAAAATGCATTTACTTTCTTTTAAAAAATCCGCAATTACTTTTTGGGCAACCCAATAAATACCTCGCTTTTCGGTATATATGGCTAAATATCCGGGTATTTAGTAAATTTTAAATACGTTTTGGGTATTTACCCATCGTCCATCTCTAGTCATGAGTGAACGTAATACATTTTTTACCTGCTAATTTTAAATTTTATAAAAATATGCAAATATACTGTTGTGCTATGACAATAACAAAATTTCCAAGAACTTTGTTTGTGACGCAAACAAACATTCATACAAAGAGGAATCATTGCGAAGACAAAATTTGCACATTTCAAATAAATCAAGCTGATGGGGGAGATAATTAGAGACCAACGACAAACACATTTAAACTTGATCAATACAATGCTGTTATTAAGGATCATTTCTACAGAAAGCAAATATTTTTTCAAATTTATAATTTCATAGAATATTTCAAAATTATAACCCCAAGGAAACCTTGTCAAAATATTATTTACATTTATAAACACACTAGCGGAACCGAACCCACTCCGCTCCACCCTCTTTAACTCTTGAATGTCTTTTTAGGGTGGGTACACTTCGAATTCGTTCCAATGTAGCCCTTATCCGCTGAAAGCCTGCGTTCGAATTCGGGCGAGAACATCGAAAAAATTTAATGCGGTGGTTATCCCCTCCTAATGCTTTGCGAGGTACCAAGCCATGCCTGGTCATGTAAATTCTCCCCAAAGAGGCGTCGCACTGCCGGACACCGTTCGGACTTGGCTATAAAAAAATTCCCTTATCATTGAGATTATAATTGAATCGGTAAGCACTCATTGATGTGTTAGAAGTTTGTCCCTGCTTGTTTATGGAGTATGGGGGAGGGTCCGCCCCCACTGATATCATAAAATTATATAGCCTATATTTCCTTTCAGACCAACCTACACAATCGGAGAAAATTTATGAAAATCGGTTCAGCCGTTTTTGATTCTATGGAACAAATAAACCAACCGAGTCCCATATACTCACAATTGGTTAATGAGCTCTTTTGGGAAGTTTTTGGAGGGTTGGTATGGCCTCCTATACTTCAATTTAATTTTGCCTGCCAGATTCCTAGTCTACTCCCGAATAAATTTCATTTGAGCCCCATATTGATATGAACGATCAATTTGTCTGCTTGGAGGAGTTTTGGAGATCGGACGACTTCTTGGATAATTTGACCGAATTTTTAATACCTCATTCGCATTCTACTTTCATTTGATACTCATATTGTCATTATCGATCCACTTTTGATTTTGGGTGATGTTTTTGGGGTTATGGGGGAGTTTCCGCCCTCTTCCTATATCAACAAATTGGAGATGGGCGGCCGCCCCTGTTTTTGAGTTATTATAAACGAACTTCTCATAAATCGCCCCATCCTTCTCCGAGATCTGACGCTTTTGAAAATAGGGCAAGGGGAAGGTTCGCCCATAAAAGTTTGGATGTTAGATATGTTCGGTATATGTGTGGTTCAGGGGGATTTTATGAAATGAGTTGTCCCTGAAACACTTGGCTATAAAACAGGTATCAGATTTGAGCCCCTTTTTGCCATAGTGCACAAAAAAGTCCAGTTTGGAGAGGACTGTCCTCTGACACTTTCTTTCATTTGAGGACAACATTTTCTCGGTTGTCGTGCATGACATTTTGGTGTTCCTTTTATTGGGTAGTGAGGGACGGTCCCCACGACGCTAAGACCCAAAAGAAAATTTATTTGAGTTCTTTATTGTCGCCATCAACATGTCCTGCTGAACGGCAGGAAGTGGAGCAGATAATCTATTTCATATTATCCCGATCGAACTATACGTCTTATTGAAGCGTATTTGGTGGGTGGGTCGGTCCCAGACTATGTCCTAAATGTGTATATCAGATTTTGTGACGTTGGGAATTCATGCCAGTTTTGGGGTTTTTGGGGTTGAAGAGGCCCCGTAACCACCTTGGACCAAATTCTTACAATGAATGTGTACTCAACTTTCAAACACCTTTCATTTGATACCCATATTATCCCAATCGGTAAATATGTGCTGTTGAGTGGTTTTTGGGGGGTGGGGGTAGCCTCAGATATCAGGAATAAATTTATATATCATTTTTATACCTCCACTACTTTGTAACACCCGTCCGTCTGTCAGTCGCAAGCACGATAACTTTAGAAGGAGTAAAGCTAGGCCCTTGAAATTTTGCACAAATACTTTTTTTATTGGTGTAGGTCGGTTGGGATTGTAAGTGGGCCCAATCGGTCCATGTTTTGATATAGCTGCCATATAAACCGATCCTGGGTCTTGATTCTTTAACTTCTAGAGGGCGTAGCTATCGTCCGATTTGACTGAAATTCTGCAAGTGGTGTTTTGGTATCATTTCCAACAACTATGCTAAGTATGGTTCAAATCGGTTCAAAATCTGATATAGCTGCCATATAAACCGATCTTGGATCTTGACTTCTTGAGACTCAAGAGGGCGCAATTCTAGTCCGATTTGACTGAAATTTTGCATTTGGCGTTTTGGTATCATTTCCAACAACTATGCTAGGTATGGTTTACATCGGTTCAACATCTGATATAGCTGCCATATAAACCGATTTGGCTTTTGACTTCTTGAGCTTTTAGTGAGAGCAATTCTTGTCCGATTTGGCTGTTATTTTGCACGTGGTGTTTTGACATCACTTCCAACAACTGCGCTAAGTATGGTTTAAATCGGATCATAACACTATGTAGCTGCCATATAAACCGATCTTGGGCCTTGACTTCTTGAGCCCCTAGAGGGCGCAATTATCGCCCGATTTGACTAAAATTTTGCACGTTGTGTTTTGGTATCACTTCCAACAACGGCGCTATGTATGGTTCAAATCGGTTTATAATCTGATATAGCTGCCATATAAACCGACCTTGGGTCTTGACTTTTTGAGCCGCTAGAGGGCGCAATTCTTATCCGATTTGGCTGAAATTTGGACGAGGTGTTTTGTAATGACTTCCAACAACTGTGCTTAATATGGCGCAAATCGGTACATAACCCGATATAACTGCCATATAAACTGATATGGGATCTTGACTTCTTGTTTCGGTATCACTTCCAACAACTGCGCTAAGTATGGTTCAAATCGGATCATAACATTATGTAGCTGCCATATAAACCGATCTTGGGCCTTGACTTCTTGAGCCTCTAGAGGGCGCAATTATCGTCCGATTTGACTGAAATTTTGCACGTGGTGTGTTGGTAACACTTCCAACTGTGCGAAGTATGGTCGAAATCGGTCTACAACCTGATATATACCGATCATATACCAGCTATAAACCGATCATGAGTCTTGACTTCTTGAACCGCTAGAGGGCGCAATTCTTAACCGATTTGGCTGAAACAACAGCCAAATCACAACAACTGTGATTAATATGAAGCGAATTGATATAGCTGCCATATAAACCAATATGGGATCTTGACTTCTTATGCCTCTAGAGGGCGCAATTCTCATCCGACTTGGCAGAATTTTTGTATCACGGCTTCTCCCTAGACCTTCAATATGTAAATTGCATATATTTTGCCCATGAACATTCCACTAAGGAACAGGGGCATACTTCTCACATATCAATGAGTGCAGTCCGATTCAAGTTTAAGCTCAATGATATGGGCCTCCTTGGAGAGAAGTTTTACATGGCATAGTACCTCACAAATGTTGCCAGCATTAGGAGGGGAAAACCACCGCTAAATTTTTTTTTTTATGGTCTTGCCAGGATTCGAACCCAGGCGTTCAGCGTCATAGGCGGACATGCTAACCTCTGCGTTACGGTGGCCTCCTTCAATATACGTGTCCAATATGGTCTGAATCGATCTATAACTTGATACGGCTCCCATTCAAACCGATCTCCCGACTTTTACTTCTTGAGCCTCTACAAGGCGCATTTCTTATCCGAATGGGCTGAATTATTACACAATGACTTCTACTATGATCTTCAGCATTGAATTCGCTTATGATCCGAATCGGACTATAACTTGATATATCTCCAATAGCATAAAAATTCTTATCCATTATTCTTTGTCTGCCTAAAAAGAGATACCGCGCAAAAAACTCGAACAATGCGATCCATGGTAGAGGGTATATAAGATTCGGCCCGGCCGAACTTAGAACGCTCTTACTTGTTTATTATTCTTTTAAATACCTTTGATTTAATGTCTAAATTGTCCCAATCGTAAATATGTCCTGCTGGAGAGTTTTGGGGGTTGGGAAGGCCCCTCAGACTCTAAAGAATAAATTTTCTTGTCAGATTTGTACTTTACTTTGAAATACCTTTTATTTGATACCCATATTGCCCAAAGCGGGAAAATTGTCCTGTTGGACAATTTGTTGGTTGGTGTTTTTGGAGGGTGGGGGACCACCCAACAGTAAGGGTGCCATTTGTATGTCATCTTGGTAATCTACTCTTAAATACCTTTCATTTGATACCCATATTGTCCCAGTCGGTAGACATGCCCGTTCGGATGGGTTTTGAGATGGGGCGTCCCCCAGGTTAGTTAACCCCAAAATGTTATACCAACTTCGTGTTTTGAGGTACCATGAGGTGGCAAACAAAATTTCGCTTAAATCGGTGGATCCATCTCCGAGATCTTTCGTTTTTGAAAAATGGGGGTAAGGGCAGGGCCCCCCATAATGTTCTATTCGACATTTCAATAGGTGTATGTATGTATTGAAAGTAGTACGTAGACTCGCTGGTGTAAGGTATTGGGTTGCCCAAAAAGTAATTGCGGATTTTTTAAAAGAAAGTAAATGCATTTTTAATAAAACTTAGAATGATCTTTAATCAAATATACTTTTTTTACACTTTTTTTCTAAAGCAAGCTAAAAGTAACAGTTGATAACTGACAGAAGAAAGAATGCAATTACAGAGTCACAAGCTGTGAAGAAATTTGTCAACGCCGACTATATGAAAAATCCGCAATTACTTTTTGGGCAACCCAATATAATCGGCTCAGCCCAACGTTTGCCATTCCTTACTGGTTTTATCATAATTTTTTTTCGAAAATTGCTTTAATATTTCAAAAATGATTTTGACCATAATACAAATTAAATCAACATTCACCCAATTTTTAATATCGTCCAGATCCTCTAAAGAAATTTATTTGCCATAGTGATACAAAAAAAAAATAATAATTAATTGTCAATATTCAGAAGCCGAGTATAAATTCATTAATTCATGAATCAACAGAAAAGTGTTAACGATTTCAAAGGAAAAAAAGTACATGCCGCAACATTGTATTCACAAACTAATAAACATCCAAATATTATTTTTGTGCAAACATAATAATCTTCTTATTTTTTACTTAGATAAAAATGATAAATATAAATTTTTTTGTTATGACAAGTTTCAAAAAAACTTTGTTTGCTAAACAGATAAATTATCGAACAAAAGAACAAAGCAGTGGAAAGCACTTGCACATCATAAATACTTAGACAAAATGTTCCTATATAACAAAAACAAATTCTATGTATTGGGTTGCCCAAAAAGTAATTGCGGATTTTTCATATAATCGGCGTTGACAAATTTTATTTACTTTCTTTAAAAAAAAAAATCCGCAATTACTTTTTGGGCAACCCAATAGTTTAGAAAAACAAGTAAAGTTCGGCCGGGCCGAATCTGATATACCCTCCACTATGGATCAGGATAATGGATAAGAATTGTTATGCTACTAGAACTATACTCATAGAAAAAATTTTGCTGAAAATAGCTAACATTGTCTGCTGAACATTAGTAGTTAATTTTGCTGCTAATATAGCATTAGTTTTGCTATTACAGCTGTAGTTCTGCAATTTTAGAGTAGCAGACTGACTGCTGAAAAATCTGTTATTTTCTGAAAATGACTGCTGCTTAGTTATGAAGGCCATGTTTGAAGAAACAAGTAAAAGCGTGCTAAGTTCGCACGGTCCGAATCTTATATTCCCTCCACCATGGATCGCAGTAGTCAAGTTCTTTGAATGACATTTCAATATATATATGAGCTACATCAAGTTATTGACCGCCATGACCGTTTTTGTCATGGCTGCCAGAGGTCATAGAAAAATACCACTTTCAAAATTTTAAGCAAATCGAGTAAAATTTGGACAATCCAGTGGCTCAAAGTGTCAGGTTTATGTGGCAGCTAATCAGCTTATCAACCGTTTTAGACCATACTTGGCACCGTTGTTGGAAGTCATTTCTCAAAAATATCTGAAAATTTTCAGCCAAGTTGGATAAGAATTGCGCCCTGGCTCAGGAAGTCTAATCGGGAGGTCGGTTTATACAATATGACAGCTATATTAGGTTATGAATATTTGTTATTTGAAGTGATACCACGTGTAAAATTTCAGCTAAATCAGATAAGAATTGCGCCCTCTAGAGGCTCAAGAAGTCAAAACCCAAGATCGGTTTATATGACAGCTATATAAAAACATGAACCGATTTGTCCATTTACATCAATAAGAAGTGTACAATTTCAAGGGTCTAGCTTTACTGCTTCGAAAGTTAGCGTGCTTTCGACAGACGGACGGACGCACGCACGGATATGGCTAGATCGACTTAAAGTGTCATGACTATTAAGAATTTATATACTTTATGGGGTCTTAGAACAGTTTTTCGACATGTTACAATATGTTATACCTTCCAACATATTATGGTGGAGGTGATGATTTTTGGGGTAGGGCGGCAACTCTGGGACTTGACCATAAATTTTTATATAAGCTTCGTATTCCACTTCCAATTAACTTTCATTTGATACCCATACTGGCCCCAATCGATAAATATATCATATTTGGCCGTTTTTAGGGGGTGGGGCGGACCCCCGACACTTGGGCTCAAATTGTTGTATTGGGTTGCCCAAAAAGTAATTGCGGATTTTTTAAAATAAAGTATATGTTGTTGTACTCTACTCGGGAAAATGCACTTTATAGGCCGCACCCAACATTTTTTCGTTTTTTTTCACCTCCCCTAATTTTGACCCCAGGAACACGAATCTGAAGTTCATTTTTTGGGGCAATAGCTACTGGACCTTCATTTTTTGGGGCAATAGCTACTGGACCCAAAAGGCTACAAAGGCTAAACCCCCCACCCAAGGGGGGTTTTTGGTCCAAATGAAAGGCATTATCAAGTAGATTGGGAATATTAAAGGTCATGTCTAAAAATTAAACCCGGGAAGGACTTAAGGGATCATTTTTTTAACATGGGTATCAAATGAATGGGAATCAATGCATCTGGAATGTTCGGACTCTTTATAGAGAAGGTGCAGTATACGCGCTGGCGGATGTACTAGAGAAGTACAAGACAGATATTACCGCCTCACAGGAAGTGCGATGGACTGGGAATGACGTCCCAACAACACCAAACGGTAACGAACTGAACCCTAGCTGCCATAACACGAGGCATGAATTTGGCTGTGGTTTTTTGGTTAGTCGAAGACTGAAACACCTTGTCTGCAGCTTTACTCCAGTGGATGAGAGGCCAGACACAATCCGCATAAAAGCCAAATTCTTCAACATCAGCCTTATTTGTGCCCATGCCCCGACAGAAGACAAAGACGAGCAGATCAAGGATATTTTCTACGAGCGATTAAAATCGTTCTGGGAGATTTTTATACGAAAATAGGGAAGGAAGACATTTTTGATCCAACAGTCGGAAAGTTTAACCTCCACGAGGCTAAACGTCCACTAATGGGTTGAGGCTGAAAGATTTCGCCGCGTCAAAAAACTTGGTAGTTAGTAGCACCAGATTTCAACATAAAAATATTCACAAAGCCACATGGCTGTCACCCGATCAAAACACGAGGAACTAAATTGATAACGTTGTGAAAAATAGAAGCCATTCAACCAGCGTGGTAGATGTACTATCGCTACTACCGTGGAGCGAATTTAGAATCGGATCATTACCTTGTTGCAGCAAAGGTTCGCACTCCTTTGAAAATGCCGACGAAAATACGATCTGACACTGAACACTGAACAAGCTGGACATTGAAAAGCTGCAAACACAACAAATGGCTACGGCATATTCCACTCGACTGACCCAACTGCTTGATGAAAGCACTACTTGTTCCGATGATATAATGGCGCATTGGCAAACCATTGCCCACTCCATGGAAAATGCAGCGAAATCCGTAATTGGATACCAAAAGCCTCCTCCAAGAAACGCATGCTACGACCAAGAGTGTCGCGATGCTACTGAAGCCAAGAATGTGACATACAGAGCAATCCTGCAATCAGTAGCAACGCGCCAGGTGAAAGAAAGGTGTCGGAAGAAAAGGAGAGAGGAGAAACGTCTATTCCGCAGAAAGAAAAAGGAAATGGAAAGACGTGAAAGACGCGAGTCAGAATGAAGTTCGGAAATTCTACCAAAGAATTAAACATCAAACCGATAGCTTTGGTGCAGCCACATCCTCCTGCAGAGACAAAGAAGGAAATCTGGTAACTGACACAGATAACACGCTGAGGATATGGAGAGAACGTTTTACACAACTGCTAGTGTCCGACGTTGGCGACGAAGAGGATACCGCAGAACCAATCCCTGGTGATGGTATAGAATGTTTACCTCCTAGTCAAAATGAGGTCCAAGTGGCACTGACCCGACGGAAGTGCAACAAGGCAGCAGGAGACGATGGTTTACCCACTGAACTATTTAAGACCGGAGGCGACCAGCCTATGGATCAAGGGGTAATTCGTATGCAATTACCGAAAACTAATCGTTGAAAAACTGTAGGATGCAGACAGCAGACATGATTTCGCCAAGTCTTTGAATATTAAGACAGCTTTGTGGACAGCTGCTATATCTTGGGACAAGGTAACATTACAAGTGTTACTCAATGTTTGGAACAACCTGCTGTCCCAAGATGACGAAAATGCGAACTATGCTGCAGTTGTACAATTAGACATTGTAAAATGGCCTGGGTGTTCTATTGACGACCTCTTAAAATGGATGTAGTGCGATGATGATGTCACATCCTGTGCTATTCTATCTGATACCGACTAATTCTTATGGCAAATCAAAGCGAACATTTTTTGTTTAATGTAGAGCTTAATTTATTTTTTTGCATATCAGTCGTAGTCTACTCGTTCGTATCTTTCATTTGATATTCATATTACCTATGTTAACAAGGTGCAAAATTCTCAAGACCATATAGGTCCTTCCCTACTCGGCAATAACTTTCATGTGATATCCATTTTGCCTAGTTTAGGCCTCTTGACCCCAAGGGGGGAGGTGGGTTTGGCCCCTAAGGGGCATTTGCTCAAAAAAAGGCCTTCGGATTCGTCTTCCTGGGTCAACCTACATCTGCAAACTTAATTTCAGTAAAATCGGAGCTGCGCCCAAAAAAGTGCAGTTTGGCCCCCTACTTTTAAATACCCATATTGTCCCAATCGGTAAACATGTCCGTTTGGGTGGGTCCCACACAGTTATTTGACACTAAACATTTATACCCATTTTGTGTTTCTGGATTACCATAAGGTGGCATACAAAATTTCACTCAAATCGATGTATCCATCTCGGCGCTCAGGTGTTTTTGAAAATTGTGGTTAGAGGAAGGGTTCGTTCTCCTCGCGAATATCACAAAATGAATAACCCTATTCTCACCGAGGGACTATATCTGCCATCTGTAAAAATTGCATGCAAATCGGTTCAGCCGTTTTGGAGTTTATTTGGGACAGACAAAACGTAACACTTGAATTTTTATATATTAGAAGAGCACCATGAGTTACAAACTTAATAATGAAGTTATTCTACTTTCATTTTATGGTGGAGAGATAAAAACAAAATTCGCAGAAGCATGAAATCATTTATAATTTTTGGCAAATAATCTAATAATTCGATTTATTTTTTTTTTTTGTTAGGGAACAAAAATCACTGGCCAGGTAAATATGGCAATAAATATGAAACACGTGAGTCATGAAAAAATTAACAAATTTCAGTTTTGCCTTACAAAAACATCACCATTTTTGGAATATACAAAGTTTTATTATGCACTTAGATAAAAACCGCAAATCTATTTATCTGCTGGCAATCAAAAAAATCCCAAGAACTTTTATTTGCTTAAAAAGCAAACAGAAAATAAAGATGAGAAAATATTTGTATATATCATCTGTAGCAAATTTTGTGTGGGGAAGATATTCAAAAGACATCATATTTTAGATTTTAATTTAACACATTTCATGCATAACAAGATATTTTTTTCAAATGCAAAAACAGCTCTGCAACTTCTAGCGCATTTATAATCTAATTCTAGAGCTCAAATATTGCCCTAATCGAAAACCAAGTTCAGTTTAGGAGGTACTTTAGGACGTGCCCCCAAACACTTGGTTCCAAAATTGGATATCAAATTCGTTTTCTACTCTCAAATATCTTTCATTTGAGTCCCGTATTGTCATAATGGGTTAATCAACCTAATTGACTTATTTTAGGAAGGAAAAGCGCCACCTAGACTTGAATACAAATTTTGATGTCATATTCGCAATCTTCTCCCAAATACCTTTCATTTGATACCCATATAGACATGGTCGGCTAAAATGTCCATTTGAAGGTACTTGGGGGTGGGGAGACATCCAATCACTTGGACCTATTTTTTATGCCATATTTGTAATCTACTGTCGAATACTTTTCATTTAAGGCCCATATTGACATAAACTTCGAATATATCTGTTAAGAGGAGTTTTTGAGTTAGGGAGGTCCGCTGGTTACTTGGACCCAAATTCTAATACGATATTCGTTTTCTAGTCTTCAATAGCTTTCATTTAATACCCATATTGTGCCTATAGATCCACTTTTGGTTTTGGATGGCGTTGTTGGGGCAAGGGGGAGGGACCGCCCCCCCCTCCGATATTTAAAAATTATATAACCTATGTTTCCTTCCAGACAAACTTATACAATCTGTGAAAATTTTAAGAAAATTGGTTCAGCAGTGTTTGAGTCTCGGAACAAACAAAATAACCAGTCCTATATAGTCATGACGGGTCCTATGCCCATTTAAGGCATTGTTGGGGGTAGGGTGACCCGCTATATTTCGATCTGATTTTGTATGCCAGATTCGTTTTCTACTCCCGAATACCTTTCATTTGAGGCCCATGTTGACATGAACGTCCCATATGTATGTTTGCAGGAATTTAGGGATTGGAGCGGCCCGTTGGGTACTTAGACCCAAATTTTAATACCATATTCGCATTCTACTTTCCAATACGTTTCATTTGATACCCATATTGTCCCGATCGGTCTACTTTTGATTTTGGGTGGTGTTTTTTTTGGCATAAGGGGGAGGGTCCGTCCCCCTTCCGATACTGAAAAAATGATAAAGCCTTTTTCTCCTTCCTGACCATATTCACAATCTATTCCCGAATACCTTTCATTTGAGTCCCATATTGTCATGATCATCCAAAAAACCAAAAAACCTAGGGGGTTTTGGGGTTGGGGCGGCCCCGTAGTTATTTGGACGCAATTTCTAATATGAAATTTGTACTTTACTCCAGAATGCCTTTCATTTGAATCCCATATTGTCCCGATCGGTCCACTTTTATTTTTGGGTGGTGCTTTTGGGGTAAGGGGGAGGGTCCCACACCCTTCCGATATCAAAACATTATATAGCCTATGTTTCCTTCCAGACTTGCGGATCTCAACGTTAATAAATCTCCGGGCCCGGACGGTATATCAACACTTGTCCCTTGTAAGTGTTCTTCGACGCTTGCTCGTCCACTACGCAACCTTTTTAACCTTGCTTACCCTGCGCGGGAGTTTTCCTAGCGCGTTGGAAGGTTGCGAACGTTCAGCCCATCCCCAAGAAAGGTGGGGCGAAAAACCCTGCGAATTATCGGCCACAATTTCGACATGCTCCGCGCTCTCCAAGGTTATGGAGAGTATAGTTATTCCATCATTTTGTCAGATACTTAGAGTCCAATGGCCTTCTTAGCGACAGACAGCAGAAATCGCTATACGGGGGACCTAATGGCATTTTTGTCGGAACGTTGCAGTCGGTCTATCCACCAGTTTGGTGAGAGTAAAGTCGTGGCTCTGGACATCTCCAAGGCATTTGATAGGGTCTGGCACGGTGCACTTTTATCAAAGCTTGTCACTTTTGGTTCGATTTATATCGAGCTTTCTCAGAGATCGCACTATCAGATGAGTATACATTGACCGCAGGTATGCCACAAGGCTCTGCCCCTTCCCTTTTTCTTATTTTCATTGACGATCTATTGGGTCATACTTCGAATCCAGGCTACTCATTTGCCGATGACAGTAGTCTGTGTCACTCATATGCATTCGACCATAGACCGAGTCCTCAAAAAATTGTGAACAAGAGGCGCATTATGGATGAGACGCTCTCCCAGGATTTGTTGGCCATTTCCGAGTAGGATAGAATGAACAGAGTAGACTTTAACGCATAGAGGAGTGCTGTTTCTTGTCTCACAAGCGATTCACTGACCCACTTTAATCTTCGATATCTATCGACTGTATAGATATTAAGCAGTCAGATGCTCTTGATGTTCTGGCCCTGAAGATACAATGTGATGTCCCTTGGTCAAAACAAGTATTCGAAGTGTCGAAAGCAGCATTCAAGTGTTTGGGCTTTCTTAAGCGGTGTAAGAAATATTTCACCCCTTTCTGATCTTCTCAATATCTATACTACTTACATCAGGCCGAGGATGGAATATAACTCTCATATATGGGCAGGAGCTCCAAAATCATCCTTGGAGATACTTGACAGGGTTCAACGGAGAGGAGAGAAGGGTATCCAACTCTATTGCTTCTCTTGAACATCGTCGGAATGTGGGTAGCGTTGTATTGCTCTATCGTTTTTTTTCATGGCGTATGTTCCAGGGATATTCGTCTTCTTATCCCTGACGCTAGGATGTTCACCAGCAATACAAGACTTGCCAGGAACTCACACCCGTTTGTAATTTATTGACCAGTCGACCGAACCATGCATTATCGAGAAAATTAATTTTTTGTCCGAACCATTCGTATGTGGAATCGACTTCCGGCTAATGTCTTTCCCACCGACATTGACGTTCAGAAATTTAAGACTAATATCAATAAACACTACTCCCTCTTTACCACATACAACCCTTAAATTTCCTAATTGCCAACGCAATGCACTGCATATATAGGGGACATCCCCTGCGTGTTGGTTACATGAAAAAAAACCTATTTTAGGGGGCTGGGGCGGCCCCCCAGGTACCTGGACCCAACTTTTATTATGAAATTCGTACTCTATTCATGAATACCTTTCATTTGAATTGTCCCGATCGGTCCACTTTTATTTTTGGGGTAAGGGGGAGGGTCCGCTCCCCTTCCAATATCAAAAAATTATATAGCCTATGTTTCGTTCCAGACCAACCTACAAAATCTGTGAAGATTTCAAGGTAATCGAATCGGTTCAGCTGTTTTTGGGTCTATACGGAGCAAATAAACAAATCGACAAACAAACACAAATTTATTTTTATACCCTCCACCAAAGGATGCCATATCGGTCCATGTTTTGATACAGCAGCCATATAAACCGATCTTGGGGCTTGCCTTCTTAAGCCTCTAGAGAGCACAAATCTTATCCGATTAGAATGAAATTTTGCACGACGTGTTTCGCCATGACTTCCAACAACTGTGCCAAGTATGGTTCAAATCGGTCCATAACCTGATATAGCTGCCATATAAACCGACCTAGGGGCTTGACTTATTGAGCCTCTAGAGGGCCCAATTCTAATCCGATTGGAATGAAATTTTGCACGACGTGTTTCGCTATGATTTCCAACAACTGTGCCAAGTATTATTCAAATCGGTCCATAACCTGATATAGCTGTCAGTCCCCGATCTGGGAACTTGACTTCTTGAGCTTAAAGAGGGCGTAATTCTTATTCGATTTGGCTGAAATTTTGCATGAAGTATTTTATTATGACTTTCAACAACTGTGCCGAATAAGGTTTAAATCGGCTCATAACCTGCTATAGCTGCCATATAAACCGATCTGAGATCTTGACTTCTTGAGTTTCTAGAGGTCGCAATTATTATCCCATGTGCCTGAAATTTTGTACGACGGATTCCCTCATGACCATCGACATTCGTGTTTATTATGGTCTGAATCGGTCTATAGCCTGATGCAGCTCCCATACAAATCGATCTCTCTATTTACTTCTTGAGCTCCCAAAGGGCGCAATTCTTATTCGAATTGACTGACATTTTACACAGGTCTCCAACATATAATTGAATTGTGGTTCGTACCGGACCATATCGTGATATCGCTCTAATAGCAGAGCAAATCTTTTCTTTTATCCTTTTTTGAAAAGATGCCGGGAAAAGAACTCGACAAATGCCATCCATGGTGGAGGGTATATAAGATTCGGCCCGGCCGAACTTAGCACGCTTTTACTTGTTATTTATACAAAATTTTTCAAATTTCTCCAAGAGCAACCTGTATGGGTAGCCAGTTTTGCTTGCCCCTCGCCATTTGGTTTGTTTATGTTTTTTCAGTTATTTTTCTATTTCTTTCCAGCTTTAGAACATATTTTTCCAGTTTCTAAAGTTTTTTTTTCTTAAAAACGAAAATCTATTTTTTCCATAAAGGATTGCAATGCCTTTTTTTAAAGCCTTTATAGCACTTTCAACAACAAACACTTTAGCGCTCATTCATAATAAATTATGTCCTTCCATAAGAGGTCTGCAAGTGTCCCCAAAAAGTCCAGCAATCAGCAAAATCACACTTTTGCTGGTGACAAAACGAGGCCCAGAACTGAATGAATGGATGGATGGTGAGAGTTGCTACAAAACCAGAAATACTTTATAATCATATCCAAGATACACAAAAGAAGAAAACCCAAACACTGAGAAAAGAGAAAAACTTTTTACAAAAGACTAGAAGACATTTGAGTGTGTGCATGTGTATCTCTTCTGTAAGTAGCAAACCAGATACCCAGCCTAGTTCAAAAATTTATGGGTTAAAAGTGCTAGAAATATCCATTCGCAGTAGCTGTGCTAAACAACAGCATCCGCAACAGTAAGCGTGGTTGTTGAATGTCCTACAAAACCTCAACTTTAAATACAAACTATGTTCAACTATGTTGAGGATGAAGAAAGAGGGAGAAATGGAGATCCTGACTATAACAACATTTGGTTCATTTACATTTTTTTCGAGGCCAACCTAGGAATATAGGCGATGATATTAGACACATATTTATGACCACTTTTATGCGAAACAGTGTTTTATAGTGCCTGCGATGCTCAATAACACAGCATTATTACCACTTGATATGAAGGCATGGGTTGTGTATGACTATGATGCAAGAGATTTAAAGGCTTTAAAGATTTTTATTTTATTTAACGAAAAAATTCATATGTTTGGTCGGGCCGAATCTTAAGAGCCCACCAACATGGGTTCTGCACAAAAAACCAATTCGACATAGCTCAAGACGTAGGTGTATTTGAAGTACAAAATTTCTGTCAAAGTAAGTAAAGAGGCATTAAGTTGGGCCGGGCCTAACTTTGGATACCTACCACCTCGGTTATATATGTTAACCACCTTTCGTCATAAACCGGATAAAAATGCATCATTTATGAACCCATTGCAGCTACATTTAAATATGGGCCAATTTGGACCAAACACGGTATGAAAGTCGAGAGGTGTAATAAATACAATTCACTGATTTTATAGGTCTAAGGACTAAAATCGGCATATCGGTATATATGGCAACTACATCCAATTAAAGACTGACCTGAACCATTTAGGGCACGGATGGCGAAAAGCCTAACATAGATCGCTATGCCAAATTTCAGCGAAATCGCATAATAATTGCTTAAATGGGCGTGTTTTCGGGGTCGAGGTGTTCCCCCCGACACTTGGCCCTGAAAAAATATCAGCATCGTACTCTTCTCTCAAATACCATTTGATTAAACCCCATATTGCCCTAGGATTTTGATAACCATAATTGGGGAGTGGGTTGGTCCCCCAAACACTCAACCCCGAAAATATATCAGCAACGTCCTCTATTCTCATATATTTGAACCTCATATTGCCATTGGCCTCAAAATCTCAAATACCATATACTAAAACCCCCTTATTGAAAAAGCCAGCAAATATGTCCGGTTTGGGGTATGGGCCCAAAAAACTATGAATATCGAGCTCCACTCTCTTGAAGACCCAAATTGTCTTGGTGAGCAAATACGTCCTACTTGGGGGGTGGTTATGGCGGTGGGACGGCCACTAGACAGTTGGTCCCGAATGTTGATGTCAGATTCATGGCCTACTTCCAAATACCCTTGATTTGAGCTCCATTTTTCCCACAGTCGGCAAACATGACCGATTTGGGGGTGTTTTGGGGGATGGGGCGCCCACTCAGTGACATGGATTTGAAAATATATAAGAGATTCGTGTCTAAAATACCTCTTCGGTCAACAATTACTTCCTATTTGGGTGGTGTTATGGGGGTGGGGTGGCCCCATAGACACTTTTTTCCGAATATTGATATCAGATTCATGCTTTACTTCCAAAGTCCTTTCATTTGAGCCCCATATTGCAATGATCGTAATTTTGTCTTCTTTGGGAGATGTTCTCGGGTATGGGCAGCCGCCCAAACACTTGGTCCCACATCTGGATATCAGATTCGTATTCTACACTCAAATACCTTTCATTTAAGCCCCATATTGTCATGGTCAGGAAATAAGTCCTTTTTTTTTTTTTTTTTTTTGGGGTGGGGGGGTGTTTGGGGAAGGGGTGCACCCCCAGAAACTATGTCCCAAATTTGGATATCAGATTCGTATTTTACTTGCAAATATCTTTCAATTGAGTCCCATATTGTCATGGTCGGTAAATATGTCCGATTTAGGGGTGTTTTGGGGTTTGGGGTGGTCCCCCTAATACTTGGTCCGACAATTGGATATCAGACACGTTTTATTAGCCTAAATACCTTTTATTTGAGTCCCATATTGTCGTGATTGGTCTAAATATATGTTTGGTAGGTTTTAGGGTGGGGCGGCCCCCCAAGTTTTTATTTTTAGAGTACTGCATGAGAACACAAAAAAATTCTGGCGTTTCTGAAAATTAGGGTAAGGGGGAGAGTCCGCCCCCTTCAGATATCAAAAAATGTAGTACCCTATTTTCACCACGGGATCATTATGCACCATCTGTTAAAATGCCAAGAAAATCGGTTCTGCCGTTTCTGAGCCTATAAGGAACACACAAACAAAACGCAAAGCAAAATTGGATAATAATTGCACCCTCTAGGGCCTCAAGAAGTCAATTCGGGAAATCAGTTTTTATGGCAGCATCAGGTTATTGACCGATGGCATCAGATTATGGACCGGTTTAGAATATAAATGGCACAGTTGCTGCAAGTCATAAGGAAACATCACGTGCAAATTTCCAGCCTAATTGGATAAGATTTGCTGCTACTAGAAGCTCAGGAAGTAAAATCGGGAGATCGGTTTATATGGCAGTTACAACAAAACATTAACCGATGGAAGGGCCTACACTAATAGGAAGTATTTGTGCAAAATTTGAAACATTTAGTTTTACTTCTATGGAAGTAAGCGTGCTTTGAACAGACGGGCAGACAGACGGGCAGACAGACGGACGGACTAAAATGGCTAAATCGATTTAGAATGTCAAGACAATTAAGATTATATGTACTTCCAAGATCCAATATTTCGACGTGTTGTAAACGGAACGACTAGTTTAGTATACCCCCGTCCTGTGGTGGAGGGTATAAAATAAAACAAGTAAAAGCGTGTTAAGTTCGGCCGGGCCGTATCTTATATACACTCCACCATGGATCAAATTTGCCGCATTCTCATCCCGGTATCTCTGTTGTGCTGTTTTAGGCTATAGACCGATGCTGTTTCGGGCTACAAACCGATTCGGACCATATTTGACACGTATGATGAAGGTCATGGCAGAAGCCGTTGTACAAAATTTCAGCCAAATCGGATAATACTTGCGCCCTCAAGAGGCTCCAAAAGTCAAGATCCCAGATCCGTTTATATGACAGCTATATCAAGTAAGCACAGTTGTTGGAAGTCATGCGGAAATCGGATAAGAATTGCGCCCTCTAGGGGCTCAAGAAATAAAGTAGAGACATCGTTTTATATGGCAGCTATATCAGGCTATAGACCGATTCGGACCATATATGACACATATTTTGAAGGTTATGGGAAAAGCCGTTGTTCCAAATTGGATAATAATTACGCCTTCTAGAGGCGAAAGTCATATCAAAACATGTCATGCTAAATTTCAGCCAAATTGGCTACTAATTGCGCCCTGTAGCGGCTCGAGAAGTCAAGACCCCAGATCGGTTTATATGACAGCTATATCAGGTTATGAACCGATTTCCACCATACTTAGTACAGTTGTTGGAAATCATGCCGAAACACGTCATGCCAAATCTCAACCAAATCAGATAAGAATTGCCCATTTACAATCCCAACCGAACTACACTAATAAGAAATATTTGTGCAAAATTTCAAGCGGGTAGCTATACTCCTTCGAAAGTTAGCGTGCTTTCGACATATGTGGTCATACCATACCAAACCCCACCATTAATTGAACAACAAAACCTGGTCACTTTACTCAACTCTGTGGTAATTTTGGCTTTTGGGAACAACACAAAGAAAGTTCTCGCTTAGCAATTAACATACGAGCCAGAACAAATTTTTAATACTCTTTGATTCATTATTGGTTACAGTTTGTCTTTCTTTTGTTTTTTTGTAGTTGTTTCTCTTCTGGTGTTTGATGGCATAGAAAATACCCAAAACATGGTTTTTAAAGCAGCGATTCGGTCAATTATAGATTTCTAAAGGCACACATACACACAGGAACCCCCCCAAAGAGTGGCCCACATTTACATACCTCTCAACAGCACAGCAACACAGCCATTGACACACATACACACAAACAAACACTGCAAATATTCTCACTCTTGCAAATAGTAAAAGCAATCACACAAAATGTGTCAAAAAAGTAGCAGTAGTATAACAAAGTACAAAAAAAAAAAAACAAAAATGCCATAGCAATAGACCGACCATCTTCCTGGCTCTGCTGCGATGTCGTCGACCACCATAGTTCGATAGTCGTTAACCAAAAAGGTTTCTTTCATTTGTTCGTCGTGGCTCATCGCTCAGCTCGTCTTTGGCTCGTAGTTTGTTGGTTGCGACGAGTGGGGTTGTTTGGCCGGTTAGTCTCCTCTGCTTGTTAATGGTTTATCTCTTCTCTTGAATGGCAAAGTACCAACGGCAGCAGTAGCAGCAGCAGCATCGGCCGCCGCCGCCGCATCAGCAACAGCAAAAAGCGCAGCAACACAATAAACTAAAGAGCTTTGCACAACACAACCGAAAAGAGTTGATGGCGCGTTATGTTTCTTGACTTTGTGTCGTTGCCTTTTTAGCTAGTCTTGACGATTTTGTTGCTTTGCTGCTGCTGTTGTTGTAATTGTGCAAAATGAAACAAAAAAAAAAAAACAGAGTCGTGCAAAAGAAGAAAAGGCGAAAACTTTCACCCAACTACTACATCGTCAGCAGCATTCTCTGACTTGCTGGCTGGCTGAATGACTGAATTGTTGGCTAGAGCTGCCATAACTAGACGGGGATATATGTATTTTATCTTGCCATTGTTGTTGGTATTTCTGCACAATAGCTTTGACGCTATAGTTTAAGAGTGCAAAGTAGTTTTTTTCCCACAACGCTGCATAAAGTAAGGCGCAAATTAATAGCAATTAAATGCTGAGCTAATAGTCATAACCATTTTTAAAACAAATTTTAAAATATTTAAATTTCGATTTAAAAAAATAGCTTTTAATGACCAATACTACTTTCTAGGTCAAAGCTGTTTAGGTCAAACACTATAGGTTAGGTTTAAGTTGCAGTTTGCCATCAAACTCATTTAGACGTTTTCGTCTATTTTGATACCACAGGAACAGAAGAAGGTTCTACTGGTGAACCATCCAGATCGCTTTAAAAAGCCCAACAACTTGCGAACGTTCCGCCAGATCAGACAGGTTCTCCAAGAAATGTAAATCTTAAGTGGAACTCCTTCTGACTGCCAGTGCGGGACTCACACACAGAAGTTTTTCTATAATCTGTTCTTCTTCGATGTACTCACAGCTTCTGCAAAAGTCATTACGGGCAATCTTCAGTCTGTCACTATGTTTTTCGATTAGACAGTGACCTGTCATGATGGACACAATGACTGACACGTATATTCTAGCCAATGACAGCAAAGCCGTAGACATCTTCATGTCTAGATGAGGCCAGATAGTTTTGGAACGCTCACAGCTTCCTCTTTGTGACCATCTATCATTCGTTGTCCTTCGGGCCTGGTCCCGAAAACTTATTTTACATGTCGCTAGAGGCATATCCACAGATTCCAGTGTCCCTGGAATGTGGAGGGTAGTTCCCAGCCTCGCAAGCTCATCCGCTTTACAATTCCCTGGGATATCTCTGTGGCCCGGCACCCAGAATAGGTGAATTTTGAACTGTTCTGTCACATCGTTGGGAGGTCTGCGACAGTCGATAGCGATTTTTGTGTTCAGAAATACGTTCTCCAGGTATTTAATGGCTGCCTGGCTGCATGAGAAGATATTTATGCCAATCGTCGTAATGACATTAAATCTTAGCCATTTCACCACTTCCTTAATTGCAAGGATCTCCCCTTGATACACACTGCAGTGGTCGGGTAACTTTTCGATATGACCAGTTCTAGATGCTTAGACTACACCCCAAAGCCCACCTGGTCGTTTAGTTTGGAACCATCCGCATAGAAGTCTATATAACTTCTATTACCAGGGTTATCTTAGTTCCAATCGGTTCTATCAGGAATAGTGGTACAGAACTTTTTATCAAAAAGGGGTTCAGGCAGGGTGTAATCCACACTTGCTGGAACATCGGATATTGTATCAAGGATAACACAGTGTCTGCAGCCGCCACATGACCAATCAGAAAGCTACTTTAACCTCACGGCAGTGGTCGCAGCAATTTGTCTAGCCACAATGTCCAGAGACATTAGATGTAGCATTAAATCCAGTGCACCAGATGGTGTCGTTCTCAGTGCGGCTGTGATGCACAAACAAGCCATCCTTTGCATCCGGTTAAGTATTGAGCAGTAGATGGACATTTGAAGCTCCGTCCACCAGACCGCAACACCATATAGCTTTATAGGCCTGACAACTGCAGTATATACCCAATGCATGACACGCGGTCTAAATCCCCAACTTTTGCCAATGGCAAGGGCAAGAGTTGCCAATCTTGCCTTTTCAAAAATGTTGGACTTGCTTGTTAGATTATATTTTCATGGATCAGGAAATAATCTACTAATGCAAGTTCAAAGATGCATAAAGTAAAAAGGCATTACACTGAACTGTGTCAAACTTTGGACACAACCCACCACCTCATGTACATACATTAACCACAGTTCGACCGAATCAGGAACAAATTTACCATTTATAACCATGTAGCAAGGACATCGAAATATGGTCTGATCTGTGTCAAACCCAGTGTGAACGTCGAGGGTCTAATACCGCTCATTGTTCCAAAATTCAGCGAAATCGACTATTATATATGTCATTTATGAGTGAAATGTCGTAAATCAAGAGAACGGTGTTTATGGCAGCTATATCCGAACATGAGATCACCATAGGGCAGAGGTTAGCATATCTGCATACGACGCTGAACACTTGGGTTCGAATCCTGGCGAGAACATCAGAAAAAATTTTTCAGCGTTGTTTTTCCCCTCCTAGCACTGGCGACTTTTGCGAGGTACTATGGCGTGCATGGCAAAATACAAATTAGCTCATGAACATTCCATTAAGTGTATGGCCATGTTCATGGGCATTACATGCAAAGAAGCCATGTTAAAACTTCTCCCCAAAGAGGTGTCGCACTGCGGTACGACGTTCGGTCTTAGCCATAAAAAGGAAGTCCCTTATCATTGAACTTAAACTTGCATCGGACAGCACTCATTGACATATGAGAAATTTGTCCTTTTTTCTTTATGGAAGTTCATGGGAAAATCTGCAATTCGCAAATATGATCGGATCATAACCAAATATACTAAATTTCAGAAAAATCGGGAAATATATACGCAATTCATGGATGGAACCTTTTAGTCGGATATTCGCTACATATGGCAGCAATATTCAAATATGGTTCGATCTGAAGCTTACACCGCTCGAACGATGAAGGGCCTAACACAGCGCACAGTGCCGAATTACTGCTAAATCGGGTAATAAATGAGGCTTCTATTGCCCTTAGACCTTAAATCGGGATATCGGTGAATATGGAGGTTGTATCAAGATATTATCCGAGCTGGACCATATTCGACACCGAGGTTATGGGTTATCTAAGAAAACTCACTGTGCAAATTTTCAGCAAAATCGGGTATTAAATGCAGCTACTGTGGCCCTTTGACCTTAACACTAGAAAGACTAACCAGGTTAAAATCGCCTGTTATACCCATTTTGAATTCAATATATTTTAAATTTTTTATAGTTAAAAAAAAATATTTAAAATTTTCTAAGTTTTTCACCAAAACATCAAATCAGGCGAATGAGGTAAAAAATTTTTTAAAAATGTGTAAAAAATGCTTGGTCTTTCTAGTGTTAAATAGAAAGATCGGTCATTAAGGGGGCTATATAAAAAAAACCACCGCGGCGCAGAGTTTAGCATGTCCGTCTATGAGCGCCTGAGTTAAAATCCCGAGGTGAACATCAGAAAAATTTTCAGCGGTGATTATCCCCTTACTAATGCTGGCTACATTTAAGAGGTATCCTGCCATGTTAAAACTTCTCTACCAAGCACTGGCGCTATGTGGCACGCTGTTCGAACTCGGCATAAAAAGGGAGGCCACTTATAATTGAGTTTAAACTTTAATCGGACTGCACTCATTGATATGAGAAAAGTATCTCCTGTTAGATAAGGGAAATTTCATGGGAAATTTAGTACTAGTTGGAGGCCACCGTAGCGCAGAGGTTGGCATGTCCGCCTATGACGCTGACCGTCTGGGTTCGCATCCTGTTGGGAACATCATGAAAATTTTCAGTGGTGGTTATTCCCTCATAATTCTGGCGACATTTGGGAGGTACTGTTCCATTGGGTATGGCAGCCATGTAAAAACTTCTCCACAAAGAAGTGTTGCACTACGGCACGCCGTTGAGGATACCACTTCCTCATAAAATTATTTAAAAAAAAATTACTACGTCAATACAAATGTTCCAAATAATAAATATATGCAATTTTATCAAAATCGGAAAAGGGAATCGAAGGTCGGCTGTTAATTAAGCCGTATTTGAAAAACTTACCATTAAAAATTGTTTGTTTCTTGTACCAGTTGTCAGAAATCTTCCAGCGCAATATGCCTGCCATCCACCACACACCAAGGGTTTAAATCCGAATTAATTTCCTGGAGTTTCTTTTTGAAATAAACCGATTTTTCATAACATTGTCGTATTCGAATATAGCTGATATAGCTGTATAATAGGCCGAAAACTTGTATTGCATTTTGATTGCTACTAATTTCCACCCAAACAACAACGATGCTTGCAAAGACATTTTCCGTTCACCACATTTGTCATTTAGGAAACTAAATCTGGTCTTAGTTATGTCAATTAATTCAATTTAAGGATTATTTTTTCAAAGGACTAATCTATCAAACTTTATCACTCATATTTCCCTTTAAACTATCATTTGGGTTCCTTTACAAATTTCCCCCTCATCTTTTAAACATCATTCAAACACATTGTTAAGTAAACCTTTAACCTGCAGTCATGCTATTTCATTAGACACCACTGTATGACCACACAGCAACTAAACGATGAAGTGTTTGTTTGTCGTTGCCGCTGTGTGGTTAGATTTGGTCGGATGTTAACCTCATTTTTCGGAGAATTTTTGAGTTTTTTGGTTTGAATGCTACGGTTTCTGTCTCTGGTGCTCTTAACACCCCACCCCACTAAACAGACCCACAGCTTTTTCATTTTGTTTGCAATTTACTTTGCTTTTTTTTACTTGTTTGTTTTGTTTATTATGTCTTTGTTGTATGTGGCTGGTGCGATGCAGCCAGCCATGGTCCATGATGATGATGTTCTTTCGTATTTGTTGTTTATGTTTTTTCTTCATCTTTTGTTTTTAAGGGAACGAGAGACAAATAAGACGAGAAAGCATTAAAACTTTGTTTACAAATCATTTCCTTCCCGGTTAAAGCGTCGTTGTTGTTTTGAGAGGAAGCAGTGTTGCCAATTTTTTAGGTTAACCCGCAATGCCAACTAGAACTTGTTTTAAAAATTTTGTAAAATAAAATAAAAAATAAAATAAAACAAAATAAAACAAAATAAAATAAAATAAAATAAGGTAAAGTAAAAAAAAATCAAAATAAAATAAAAAAAAAATAAAATAAAATAGAATAAAATAATATAAAAAAAAATAAAATAGAATAAAATAAAATTAAATTAAAAAAAAAATAAAATGAAATAAAATAAAGGCCACCGTAGCGCAGAGGTTCGCATGTCCGCCTATGATGCTGAACGCCTGGGTTCGAATCCTGGCGAGACCATCAGAAAAAAATTCACAGGTGGTTTTCCCCTCCTAATGCTGGCAACATTTGTGAGGTACTATGCCATGTAAAACTGCTCTTCAAAGAGGTGTCGCACTGCGGCTCGCCGTTCGGACTCGGCTATAAAAAGGAGGCCCCTTATCATTGAGCTTAAACTTGAATCGGACTGCACTCATTGATATGTGAGAAGTTTGCCCAGTTCCTTAGTGGTTCATGTTCATGGGCAAAATTTGCATTTTTTGCAAAATAAAAGAAAATAAAAAAAAAATAAAATAAAATAGAATAGAATAAAAGAAAATAAAATAAAACAAAATAAAATAAAATAGAATAGAATAAAAGAAAATAAAATAAAACAAAATAAAATAAAACAATAGAATAAAATAAAATAAAATAAAATAAAATAAAATAAAATAAAACAAAATAAAATAGAATAAAATAAAGTAAAAAAATAAAAAAAATAAAATAAAATAAAATAAAATAAAATAAAATAAAATTAAATTAAATAAAATAAAATTAAATAAAATAAAATAAAATAAAATAAAATAAAAAAATAAAATAAAATAAAATAAAATAATATAAAATAAAATAAAATAAAATAAAATAAAATAAAATAAAATAAAATAAAATAAAATAAAATAAAATAAAATAAAATAAAATAAAATAAAATAAAATAAAATAAAATAAAATAAAATAAAATAAAATAAAATAAAATAAAATAAAATAAAATGTAATAAAATAAAATAAAAAAAGTAAAATAAAATAAAAAATAAAAAAAGTAAAATAAAATAAAATAGGAAAATAAAAAAAAATAAATAAATAAATAATAAATAAAAAATTAAATTTAAATAAAAAAACAAATAAAACGAGATGAAAGGAAATGAATTGAATTGCAATAAAACAAATAAAAGCCTGCTTAGTTCGGCTGAGCCGAATCATACATACCCTCCACCATAGATCGCATTTGTCGAGTTCTTTGCCCCGTATCAAATCTATCTTTTTAGGCAAACAAAGGATAATGGATAAGATAATTGCTATGCTATTGGAGCTATATCAAGTTATGGTCCGATTCGGACTCCGCATTCAAAATTTCAGACAAATCGGATAAAAATTGCGGCTTATAAGGGCTCAAGAAGTCAAATCGGGAGATCGGTTTATATGGAAGCTATATCAGGTTATAGACAGATTTGGACCGTAATTGCCACAGTTGTTAGAAGTCTAAACAGAACACTTCATGCAAAATGTCAGCCAAATCAGGCAAAATTTGTGACTTGTAAGGACTCAAGAAGTCAAATCGGGAGATCGGTTTATATGGGAGCTATATCAGCTTATAAGCCGATTTGAAACGTACTTGGCACAGTTGTTGGAAGTCGTAACAGAACAATACGTGCAAATTTTTAGGCAAAATCCTTTAAATGCATAACGAAACTTTTTTGGCCAAAACACTTTGTGGCAACACTTGTGGTGACATCGGCAATGGATGGCAGGCATGCTTGCTGGCTGGCTGGCTGGCTGGCTGTCAGTTGCGGCTATCTCTGAAGGATGTTGGTTTTTGGTTAGGTCGCTGAAATATGCGTTGGTGTAGGTTTCATTGTTGTGCAACGAAGAGACGAAGGCTTTCATTATTATCCTTTAGATCCGGTTTTCAAGAGGACGTTTCTTTGTTAAGGCATAAAAACGTGGTTTTTGTTTTTGTTTGTTTTTCTCTTCTGATAAACAAAAAATAAAAAACGGTCGAAAACTTTGAGAAATTTAATACATCACAATCACGATTTGAACACCCAAAAACAAAAACAAAACAGCACCGAGTACACGGTGATTAAGAATTAAGAGGTCTCTTGCTTGTTATGGATTTTGCCAATGACACAGACACCGACACAAACACACACAGTTAGGCAAAGCACTCTGGTCTTGTTGATTTGCTCGCCCATATTCACACACACACACACACTCTTACAGAGAGTGGGACAAGGATTAAATTACCACTTGACTTGAGCTTTAATTGTTAAGCTATGTGAGGCTCATGACAACTACAAAATCTTCAGGACTGAATTTCAAGCAAAGAAAAGGGACAAAAAATCACTGGCACTTAAAACAAGAGAATTTCTTTGATGTTGTATTGCTTCCTTTTTTGGATTTCATTCATGAATGAAAACTCAATTATTTTCCCATGGCGTGTTTTTTTTGGTTTTTTTGCTTTAAAGTGAAACATCTTTTGAATTTTCCCATGGCTATGGTTTTCGCTTACATTTGATTCCGTTGGCGTTGGAGTAGGTTAGGATTTTACTGACAAACGCTTTCTTTTCTCCGCACAAAAAATTCCAACAATTTCATGTAGGAAATTTGAAGCGCAACAGTCACCGCGCTAAGGGGGGCTCTCGACTTTTAGCCACAGCCTGCCTTTGTCCACTTCTACAACACTAAACTACACTACACAGCGAAGGCGGCAACAATAATTGCTAGGCAGCACGACTTTCTTTAAAACTTCCTTTTTTGTTATGGTTTGGAAATTTGCAGCTGGTTTTACTTGTCGCAATTTTTTTTTCTTGCCTTGTGCTTGGCTTTTGTGGCCAGCGTTTTTTTTCTGCGAATACAGGTTTGTTGGTAAATTTTTGTGACACTATTGTTTTGGAGTTAAGTTTTAAACTTTAATCACCTTTTGATATTTTCAGATTTTTCCAAAGGGTGAACTCTGGGTTTCACTGCCTTTCTTTGCACAGTACTACTTTAAATATTCGTTTTTATTGATTTTGCTTCATATTTTTGTTTATTAAAGAAAAATTTGATGATTATTTTGAAAATATAATTGGGGGGAAATTTTGGCGAATTTTTGAAACAAAACTTCCGTTAGCCCGCTTTTAGAAAACCGTACACGTTCACGCTCGGAGAGCGACTAAAGATGTTGAGTGCTGTGAGTTTGGGAAATTGTCCCATGTTGCTGGCAAATCTTCAAACGTCAACTGTAAGCCAGCACCATTCATGCTTACCCCTATGTGTATATGCTGTGTACTGGAGCTATGTACGTACCATCCTAAACCAACCCACCCAACCTTCCCCACTAACTGGAGTTGCATGGTGCATTGGAAACATTTATGTTGCTGGCTACATGTTGAAGCAACAATTTGTTTAAAGTTTAGCGAGAGAGCATTATTGTGTTTCATCTCTTTTGAGTCCCAAATGTTTTGGCATGCTCATTTGCAACCTGTTTGATGTTGTATTGTTGATTGAAGCGTAGCTTACCAGTTGCTTTCAATGGCAGCAAGTGTCAAATGAAGAACAGGTAAGAGGGCTATTCAAACAACTTGTTGATGAGTTCGCTTGCCATGCTTTTGGGGTCTTATGGCTGCCACTGTTGTCATTTGAGGGCAGGCGGTGTTGGAAAACGTTATGAATTTTAATACATCTCAAAGAGAGTATGAAAGAGAATGAAGTTTAAAAACCGCAAAATTGTTGAGAGATGATTAGGTAGGTTTGCTAAATATGTAATCATCCAATAAGTTTTATTGCTTCAATTTAATACCAAACATCTTCAAAATCCCTAATGAAATAACAAAATTTCTTCGAACCACATATGGTGAAAATCGAAAATCATATTTAGGTATAGCTGCCACCGCAGCGCAGAGGTTAGCATGTCCGCCTCTGAACGCATGGGTTCGAACCCAGGCGTGATCATCAGAAAAAATTGTCAGTGGTGGTTTTCCCCTCCTTATGCTGGGAACATTTGTGAGGTACTATGCCATGTAAAACTTCTCTCCAAAGAGGTGTCGCACTGCGGCACATTGTTGGGGTTCGGCTATAAAAAGGAGGCCCCTTATCATTGAGCTTAAACTAGAATCGGATTACACTCATTGATATGTGAAAAGTTCGCCCCTGTTCCTTAGTGGCATGTTCATGGGCAAAATTTGCATATGCATTGTCACATAGACCTATGTAAGGATTTTGGGTCTTGAGCGCATGGCAGGCGCATTTATTGTTTGATTTCGCTGAAATTTAAAACAATGAATTGCTGCCTAATGCTTGGTTTGGATATCAAGGAACAGATATTAAAACCGAATACTGTCTATATCGGACCATAGTTAGATAAGGCTGCCTTATTCATCAAGTGTCTTAAGCCTATTATAGACGCATTAATTGCCTGAAATCCTTGTAACCGATTTTTACGCCCATTGGTGCTTTATGGGTATAAAATGAAAGGTTTTGGGAATAGAATACTTTCCTTTCCAAAAGACGACCCCAAACTACACAAGAAAAAGTTGACCGATTCGAACCAACTAGTATGAAATGGTAAATGGTAAAAGTATACCACCATAGAATGGGGGAATATTAATCTAGTCATTTCGTTTGTAACACCTCGAAATATTGATCTAGGACCCCGTAAAGTATATATGTTCTTAATCGTCTCGACATTCTGATTCAAACTAGCCATGTCCGTCCATCCGTCTGTCGAAATCACGATAGCGGTCGAACACGTACAGCTAGCCGCTTGAAATTTTGCACAGATACTTTATATTGATGTAGGTCGTTGGGGATTGCAAATGCGCCATATCTGTTCAGATTTGGATATAGCTCCTATAAAAAACGATCTTCCGATTTGACTTTTTGAGCCCCTGGAAGCCTCACTATTCATTCGATTTGGCTGAAATTTTGCACGTAGTGTTCTGTTATGACTTCCAACAACTGTGCTAAATACGGTCCGAATTGGTCTATAACCTGATATAGATCCCATATAAACCGATTTCCCCATTTTGACTTCTTGAGCGCCTGGAACTGTGAATTTTTATCCGATTTGGCTGAAATTTTGCACGTAGAGTTCTGTAATGACTTCCAACAACTATAATAAGTACGGTCAAGATCGATCTATAACCTGATATAGATCCCATATAAACTGATCTCCCGATTTGACTTCTTGAGCCCCTGGAAGCCGCAATTTTATTTAGATTTGGCTGAAATTTTGCACATAGTGTTCTGTTATGACTTCCAACAACTGTGTCAAGTACGGTTCAAATCGGTATATAACCTGATATAGCTCCCATAAAACTGATCTCCGATTTGACTTCTGGAGCGTTGTACAAAGTTTTGGCAAGATTGGTCAATAAGACCAATCTTGCTAAAACTTTCCTTATCAACTACCATGCGTTTGCAGTGGCTCTAGAAGTGAAAATCGGGCGATATACATATATGGCAGATATATCTAAATCTGAAACGATTTTTATGAAATTAACCAGTGTAAAGTCGTGGGTCAAGAGCAAATCTTTTGTAACAAATTTCAAGAGAGTCGGTTGACAATTGACCATTTAATGCATTATTACTGCAAATCCGACGAACATATATAGGGAAACTATATCTAAATCTGAACCGATTTCGAGCAACCTTCTCAGATATTGTGGTAGTCGTTGGGAAAAGCGCTGTACAACATTTTGGGAAGATTGGTTAATAAATGCGACTGCAGTGATTATAGAAGTGAAAATCGGGCGATATATATATACATGGCAGCTATATCTAAATCTGAACCGATCTCTATGAAATTCACCAGTAATGTCGAAAGTCATAACAAAATTCTTCCTGTCAAATTTCGAGGGAATCGGTTAACAAATGACCATTTTATTGCATTATTACTGCAAATCGGACGACCATATATATGGGAGCTATATCGAAATCTCAACCGATTTCGAGAAAACTTTAGGGATATTGTAAAAGTTGTCGAGGAAGCGTCGCACAAAAATTTTTGGCAAGATTGGTCAATAAATGCGCTTGCTGTGGCTCTAGGAGTGAAAATCGGGCGATATATGTATATGAAAGCTATATCTAAATTTGAACCGATTTCAATGAAATCCACCAGTAATGTCGAGAGTTAAAAGAAAATCCTTCTTACCCAATTTCAAGAAAATCGTTTAACAAGTGATAATTTTATTGCATTATAACTGCAAATCGGACGAACACATATATGGGAGCTATATCTAAATCTGAACCGATTTTTTCCAATTTCAATGTCTGTACCAAATTTGAAGACGATAGGAGGAAAATTGTGATATCAAGATATGGTCCGGTTTGGACCACAATTAAATTATATGCTGGAGACCTGTGTAAAATGTCAGCCAATTCGAATAAGAATTGCGCCCTCTAGAGGCTCAAGAAGTCAAGACCCGAGATCGGTTAATATGTCAGCTATATCAGGTAATGGACCGATTTAAACCATACCTGGCACAGTTGTTGGATATCATAACAAAATACTTCGTGCAAAAATTCATTCAAATCGGATAAGAATTGCGCCCTCTAGAGGCTCAAGAAGTCAAGACCCAAGATCGGTTTATATGACAGCTATATCAGGTTATGAACCGATTTGAACCATATTTGGCACAGTTGTTGGATGTCATAACAAAACATGTCGTGCAAAAATTCATTCAAATCGAATAAGAATTGCGCACTCTAGAGGCTGAAGAAGTCAAGTCCCAAGATCGGTTTATATGGCAGCTATATCAAAACATGGATCGATATGGCCCATTTACAATGCCAACCGACCTACACTAATAAGAAGTATTTGTGTAAAATTTCAAGCGGCTAGCTTTACTCCTTCGGAAGTTAGCGTGCTCTGAAACATATACGACACGGATGTCCAAAAACCTAACATAAGTCACTATGTCAAATTTCAGCGAAATCGGATTGTGAATGAGCTCTTTATGGGCCAAAAACCTTCAATCGAAAGATCGGTCTATATGGCGGCTATATCCAAATAAACACCGATCTGAGCCATACTGAAGACTGATGTCGAAATTCCTAACACAACTCACTTTCCCAATTTTCGGCGACATCGGACAATAAATGCGCCTTTTATGGGCGCATGGGCGATAGGTCTATATGGTAGCTATATCCAAATCTGGACCGATCTGGGCCAAATTGACGAAGAATGTCGAAGGGCCTAACACAACTCACTGTCCAAAATTTCAGCAAAATCGAATAATAAATGTGGCTTTTATGGGCCTAAGACCCTAAATCGGAGGATCGGTCTATATGGCAGCTATATCCAAATTTGGACTGATCTGGACCAAATTAACGAATTATGTCGATGGGCCTAACACAACTCACTATCCCAAATTTTAGCAAAATCGGATAATAAATGTGGCTTTTATGGGCGTTAGGCCGGATCGGTCTATATCTGGGCCATATCAAGATATAGTCCGATATAGCCCATCTTCGAACTTAACCTGCTTATGGCAAAAAAAAAAAGAATCTGTGCACAGTTTCAGCTTAATATCTCTATTTTTAAAGACTGTAGCGTGATTTCAACAGACAGACGGACGGACATGGCTAGATCGTCTTAGAATTTTACGACGATCCGAAATATATAGGGTCGGAAATTGATATTTCGTTGTGTTGCAAACGGAATGACTAAATGAATATACCCCCTATCCTACGGCGGTGGGTATAATAAAGAATGGAAATATAAGTAAAAGATAGGTAGAAACAATATCAATACGCTGCCCATTTAGGTTGCCCAAAAAGTAATTGCGGATTTTTTAAAAGAAAGTAAATGCATTTTTAATAAAACTTAGAATGAACTTTAATCAAATATACTTTTTTTACATTTTTTTTTCTAAAGCGACTATATGAAAAATCGGCAATTACTTTTTGGGCAACCCAATAGAATGATGTCAGGATCGAAAGGGAGCCGTAATCCCTGTCTGAGTATTAAAAAACATTTAAACTTTGTAGGGTTTGAAAACAAGCCGTTGGCCGTAGTCCAGGTATGGTCCCGGTCCAAATCTCAAATAATCTTATCTACGCTCTGCGATAATTTATTTATGCCACTACTTAAGTAGATGTGTACATCGTTAGCGTACATGTCAATCCTACTATGAATTAAAAAGTGTAGTAAGTCATTAATATAGACCGAAAAAAGTAATGAACCAAGGGTGGACCCCCTGGGAAACTCCTCTAAAAGTATGTAACGCAACTCGTTAAAACCGATTGAGTCCTATCAACAAGATAGGAGCACAATAGTCGAAGAGAGCTAGAAGTGAAGTTGAAAAAGATCTGTCAGAATACCTTCTTCCGAACTGCGACGGGCTGTCTCCTCAGTTCTGATGTGGACCACCTCCATCAGGAGACAAAGATGCTACCAGTGCGAAGACATAACTACATGCTGTCTAAACAATACCTTTTGGGCTGTTATCGCAGAGACCATCCAATTCATCATCTTGTGGATAGATATCCACCGCCCAGATGATATAGAGCGTGAGGTTTAGCACTTCAAGAGAGAACCTCTAGATCAAGCGTCATATCAATCAGGTCTAGACAACATTCATGCAGACACGTCAGCAGATGCTGTAAATAGCTACCAGCTGAATGTAGTCCTTGGAGAACGACCACCTCCCTGTGCACCTGAAGAAATTGACCTATCCCGACAAACCGGAGACCTACGATCTGGCAGATGCAGCCGCCTCAACTCCTACAGAGCAAGGATTGATGTCGACGTGGAAGATTTATGTCCCGATTGTGACCAGGGACCACACAACACACGTCACTTGTTTAACTGCCCAGGCAGACCCACTCTACTCAGACTCAGATCCCTCTGAACGCACCCCATTTATGTCGCAGAGTTCCTGCAACTGGACACTCAACAGATAGAACACAACAAACTGCTACAACAACAAATAAGGGGATGATCTACTATATCAAATGCTCTGGTGTGGTCAAAGAGGACAAGAAAATTTAGTCTGCCAGTACCCAGCTCTGATCTAAAATCCTCACAAATGCCATATATGTCCAGGGCGAAAGCCTGATTGCTTCGGTGAAAGAAGAGAAGTTTTAGTCAAGTATACATACATCTGTTTGTGCTACAATTTCTCAGAACAGAGATTGGTTGGTACTCGGAGTTGGCTTTAGGAACGGGGACCCCTTTGGAATGTCTCCATGGAATGAAACGAACTAACGGTCAATATATTATTAAAAACATAAGTAACATTAAGGAGACCATCGTAGCGCAGAGGTAAGCATGTCCGCCTATGACGTTGAACGCCTGGGTTCGAATCCTGGCGGGACCATAAAAAAAATTTTTTCAGCGGTAGTTTTCTCCTCCCAATGCTGGCAACATTTGTGAGGTACTATGCCATGTAAAACTTCTCTCCAAAGAGGTGTCGCACTGCGGCACGACGTTCGGATTTGGCTATTAAAAGGACGCCTCTAATCATTCAGATTTAACTTGAATCGGACTGCACTCATTGATTTGTGAGAAGTTGGCCCCTATTCATGGGCAAAATTTGGAAAATTTGCAATTTTACTTCAAATCCACTTGCCTGTTTGAAAGGTTTTTGGGCTAAGGCGGTGTTTTGAATATTTTTGTTAACATTTTTGTGTATTTTTACTTTTCTTAAATTAAAACTAAAATTTTTAATTAGAGGTCGCTTGAATGTCAACTTCTAGGAATACCCCCCATGACGATGGTAACAACAAAAAAAAATCTTAATGATTTTTCATAACAATTTTTAAGATCGCTTCTAGACAGAAACACGTCTCGGGCAAAACCATTCACTTGACAGGCTATCAATTAACTTTATTGACATTAACACGCCAAATGAATTAACACTTTTTATTAACAACACCAAAAGCAAAAAACAACAAAAAAACAAAACTTTGCAAAATAATAAACACTCAATTTTTAATGATTCCTAGAACAAAGATTTTTTGAGAACTCGTACCTGGCACATTTGGCGATAACGTTTTCGGTTTGATTTTTGTGTGGTAATTAATCAAGACGGTTGAAGATGTAAACAAAAATTAATAATCATAGAATATTCAATGTGGACATAGTGAACAACAATTAAAGCATTGGAAAAACTTACCTGAAGGGGATGGTTGTCAAGGAGATTTGAAGAAAAACTGGTTTTGAGCTGAAAAGATATATAAAAATATATGAAGAGATATGGGAAATATTAAAATATTCAAATTAGAAGAAAATGCAACAAAAAAATTAGAATATATTTGCATGCAAAAAAAATTATCTTTATCTGAAAGACTTTTGTCCATAATACTCCCCAAAAGAATTTCAAACTTGTTTGACTCTCCATGCCGTTTTGAGAGAGCAATTTAGCTTTATACTGCATTGGGGAGAGATACATACTCCTTAGTTGTTCGTTATACGAAAAACTCACGCGAGCTCATGAGCGAGTAACAAAAATGTATCTAGATACATTTCTGGGTTTGTTTGTTTACTGCTTAGTTGAAAGTGCCGGTAATTTTATACTGCTTGAAATTTTCGTTTCAGCATTCGATACTCAAGCAATGCTGAATCAGTGTTGCATCAGCTGCTCCGACCGTATACCGTAAACAATGTAAACGGACACTGTGTGGGTGGTGTGTGAGGCAGACCAACCGAATAAAAGATGAAAAAAAAAATAGCATGCGTTTGGGTTAGTGTTTTAAGAATGTAAAAAATAAAAAAGTTGTCAACAACATTTTAAATATAAATACCCACCACGGTATATATATTTTTTTATACCCTCCACCATAAGATGAGGGGTATACTAATATCGTCATTCTGTTTGTAACTACTCGAAATATTCGTCTGAGACCCCATAAAGTATATATATTCTTGATCGTCGCGACATTTTATGTCGATCTAGCCATGTCCGTCCGTCCGTCCGTCTGTCTGTCGAAAGCACGCTAACTTCGGAAGGAGTAAAGCTAGCCGCTTGAAATTTTGCAAAAATACTTCTTATTAGTGTAGGTCGGGTTATAGGTTATTAGTATGGTCGGGCCATATCGGTCCATGTTTTGATATAGCTGCCATATAAACCGATCTTGGGTCTTGACTTCTTGAGCCTATAGAGTGCGCAATTCTTATCCGATTGGAATGAAATTTTGCACGACGTGTTTTCTCATGATATCCAACAACTGTGCCAAGTATGGTTCAAATCGGTCTATAACCTGATATAGCTGCCATATAAACCGATCTTGGGTCTTGACTTCTTGAGCCTCTAGAGTGCTCAATTCTTATCCGATTGGAATAAAATTTTGCACGACGTGTTTTCTCATGATATCCAACAACTGTGCCAAGTATGGTTCAAATCGGTCTATAACCTGATATAGCTGCCATATAAACCGATCTTGGGTCTTGACTTCTTGAGCCTCTAGAGTGCTCAATTCTTATCCGATTGGAATAAAATTTTGCACGACGTGTTTTGTTATGATATCCAATAAATGTGCCAAGTTTGGTTCAAATCGGTCCATAACCTGATATAGCTGCCATATAAACCGATCTGGGATCTTGACTTCTTGAGCCTCTAGAGGACGCAATTATTATCCGATTTGCCTGAAATTATGTACTACGGATCCCCTCATGACCATCAACATGCGTGTTTATTATGATCTGAATCGGTCTATAGCCCGAAACAGCTCCGATAGAAATCCATCTCTCTTTTTTACTTCTTGAGTCCCCAAAGGGTGCAATTCTTATTCGAATTGGCTGACATTTTTCACAGGTCTCCAACATGTAATAAAATAATAATAGCAGAGCAAATCTTTTCTTATATCCTGTTTTGCCTAAGAAGAGATGCCGGGAGAAGAACTCGGCAAATGCGATCCATGGTGGAGGGTATGTAAGATTCGGCCCGGCCGAACTTAGCACGCTTTTACTTGTTTTTACTATTTTATTATAATCCTACTATAAATATGAATAACCAAATATAAGCCGATCTTAATCATATTCGATCCAGGTACCGAAAAGCTTTATACAAGTAACAGTTCTAAATTTCAGCGAAATTGGAAAATAAATGCGGCTGTTATAGACTTTAGACTCTAAATCGGAAGATAGGTATATGTGGAAGCTGCATTTAAATATATTGCGGTCTGGACAAAATTCGGTCGGTTTTCGGGAATCTTAATACAACTCACTTTTTCAAATTTCATCCAAATCGAATAATAAATGCGCAATTTGTGCTTAATCATTAAATCGGCTGATCGAACTACATGGCAGATATATCGCTATACTGACCGATCTGAATCATATTTGGGTCGAATATCGCATGTCTTAAAGCAGCTTACTGTTCAAATTTTAGCGAAATCCGAATCCTAAATCTGAAGATCGATCTATAAGGAAGCTATATTTAAACATAGACCGATCTAGAGCATATTCGGGACAGATATCGAGAGTCCTGATTCACCCCACTGTTCCGAATGCCAGCAAAAACGGGAAATAAATGCGCCTGTTATAGGCCTAAGACCCAAAATCGGCAGATTGATTTACATGGCAACCAGGGACGTAACCAGGGGTTATACCCACCACCATAGGATGAGGGTATACTAATCTAGTCATTCCGTTTGAAACACCTCGAAATATTCGTCTAAGACTCCATATTATCTTCTTCTTATATATAACAAGCAAAAGCGTGCTAAGTTCGGCCGGGCCGAATCTTATATACCCTCCACCATGGATAGCATTTGTCGAGTTCTTTTCCCGGCATCTTCTCTTAGGCAAAAAAAGGGATATAAGAAATGATTTGCTCTGCTATTAGAGCGATATCAAGATATGGTCCGGTTTGGACCACAATTAAATTATATGTTGGAGACCTGTGTAAAATGTCAGACAATTCGAATAAGTATTGCGCCCTTTGGGGGCTCAAGAAGTAAAATAGAGAGATCGATTTATATGGGAGCTGTATCAGGCTATAGACCGATTCACACAATAATAAACACGTATGTTGATGGTCATGACATGGATCCGTCGTACAAAATTTCACGCAAATCGGATGATAATTGCGACCTCTAGAGGCTCAAGAAGTCAAGATCCCAGATGGGTTTATAATGCTGCTATATCAGGTTATGAACCAATTTGAACCTTATTTGACACAGTTGTTGAAAGGAAGAATAAAATAAGTCATGCAAAATTTCAGCCAAATCGGATAAGAATTGCGCACTCTAGAGGCTCAAGAAGTCAAGACCCAAGATCGCTTTATATGGCAGCTATATCTGGTTATGGACCGATTTAAACCATACCTGGCACAGTTGTTGGATATCATAACAAAATACTTCGTGCAAAAATTCATTCAAATCGGATAAGAATTGCGCCCTCTAGAGGCTCAAGCAGTCAAGACCCAAGATCGGTTTATATGGCAGCTATATCAAAACATGGACCGATATTGCCCATTTACAATACCAACCGACCTACACTAATAAGAAGTATTTGTGCAAAATTTCAAGCGGCTAGCTTTACTCCTTCGGAAGTTTGCGTGCTTTCGACAGACAGACGGACGGACGGACAGACGCTAGCTAGATCGACATAAAATGTCACGACGATCAAGTATATTTATACTTTATGGGGTCTCAGACGAATATTTCGAGTAGTTACAAACAGAATGACGAAATTAGTATACCCCCCATCTTATGGTGGAGGGTATAAAAATTAATTTGTGTTTGTTTGTTGGTCTTTTTTTGTTTGTGTGTACCCTATAGACTCAGAAACGGCAGAACCGATTTTCTTTAAATTTTCACAGATGGTGCATAATGATTCCGTGTTGAAAATAGGGTACTTCATTTTTTGACATCTGAAGGGGGAGCGGACCCTCCCCCATACCCTAATTTTCAGAAACGCCAGATTTCGGAGATGGGTGGTGCGATTAAAGCAAAATTTTGTGTGCTCTCATATAGTACCCTAAAAATAAAAATTTCGTATCCAAATTTCGGATGGAGCACCTAGGGGGGCTGCCCCACCCTAAAACCTACCAAACACATATTGAGACCAATCACGACAATATGGGACTCAAGTGAAAGGTATTTAGGATAAGAAAACGTATCTGATATCCAATTGTCGGACCAAGTGCTACGGGGACCACCCCAAGCCCCAAAACTAGCCTAACTCGGACATATTTACCGACCATGGCAATATGGGACTCAAATGAAAGGTATTTGCGAGTAGAATACGAATCTAATATCCAAATGTGGTACCACTTTTCTGGGCGTCCATCGCTTCCCCAAAATACCCCCAAACAGGACTTATTTTAAAAGACTTTATTTCAGGTCGATATTCTCATGTTGTACGATTTAGTGTTGTTTTCGAAGGTTTGGTGGTCCCCCAGACACTTGGCCATGAAAAAATATTAGCATCGTGCTCTTCTCTCAAATACCATTTATTTAAACTCCATATTGCCATTGGTTTTGAGGGGGAGTTTACAGGATGAGGCGTCCCCCAAACACATGATCCCAAAATTGGTTATCAAATTCGTTTTCTAATCTCAAATACCTTTTATTTGAATCACATATAGCCATGGGCAGTAAATAAGTCCTGTTTGAAGGTGTTTTGGGGAAGGATGGATCCCCAGCAACTTGTTTCCACATTTGGATATCAGATTCGTATTCTACTCGCAACTACCTTTCATTTGAGTCTCATATTGCCGTGGTCGGCAAATATGCCCGACTTAGGGGTGTTTTGGTGGTTGGGGTGGTCCCCCAAACACTTGGTCCAACAATAGGGGGCGACCCCCCTAGGTACCCCATCCGAAATTTGGATACCAAATTTTTGTTTTTATGTTTCTACTAACCGAACCGGGCCCGCTCCATTGCGCCTTCTTTGACTCTCTAATATTTTTTTTAGGGTGGGGACACTGTCTGAATGCGGATATCGAATTCGTGCCATTGTAGCCTATGACGTTGAACACGTCGTACACGAGGTACAATTCCATGCATGGTCATTTAAAAAATGTTCCCCAAAGAGATGTCGCACTGCGGGACACCGTTCGGACTCGGCTATAAAAAAAGATGGGCGAATCCTGATCAGCGTAAAAATCTAAGACGATATAGCCATGTCCCTACGTCTGTCTGTTGAAATCGCGCTACAGTCTTTAAAAATAGAGATATTGAGCTGAACCTTTGCACAGATTCTTTTTTTGTCCATAAGCAGGTTAAGTCCCAAGATGGGCTATAGCGGACTATATCTTGATATAGCCCCCATATAGACCGATCCTCCGATTTAGGGTCTTAAGCCAATAAAAGCCACATTAGGCCCATAAAAGCCATATTTATTTTCCGATTTTGCTGAAAACTGAGACAGTGAGTTGTGTTAGGCCCTTCAATATCCTTCGTCAATTTGGCCCAGATCGGTCCAGATTTGGTTATGGCTGCCTAAAGACCGATGTTCCGATTTAGGGTCTTATGCCCATTAAAGCCACATTTATTATCCAATTTTGCTGAAATTTGGGACAATGAGTTTTGTTAGGCCTTTCGATAATTTTCGTCAATTTGGCTAAGATCGGCCCAGATTTGAATATAGCTGCCATATAGACCGATCCTCCGATTTAGGGTCTTAGGCCCATAAAAGCTACATTTATTGTCCGATTTTGCTGAAATTTGAGAAAGTGAGTTGTTTCAGGCCCTTGGAACATCCTTCTTAAATTTTGTCCTGATCGGTCCAGATTTGGATATAGCTGCCATATAGACCGATCTCTTGGTTTAAGATTTTGGGGCCATGAAAAGCGCATTTATTATCCGATTTTGCTGAAATTTGGGACAGTGAGTTGCGTTAGGCCTTTCGACAATCTTCGTCAATTTGGCTCAGATCGGTCCAAATTTGGATATAGCTGTCATATTGACCGATCCTCCGATTTAAGGTCTTAGGCCCATAAAAGCCACATTTATTATTCGATTTTGCTGAAATTTGGGACTGTAAGTTGCGTTAGGCCTTTCGACATCCTTCGGCAATATGACACAGATCGGTCCAGATTTGGATAAAGTTGCCATATAGAACGATCCTCCGATTTAGGGTCTCAGGCCCATAAAAGCCACATTTATTATCCGATTTTGCTGAAATTTGGGACAGTGAGTTGTGTTAGGCCTCTTGACATCCTTCGTCAAGTTGGCCCAGATTTGGATATAGCTGCCATATAAAGGGTGATTTTTTTGAGGTTAGGATTTTCATGCATTAGTATTTGACAGATCACGTGGGATTTCAGACATGGTGTCAAAGAGAAAGATGCTCAGTATGCTTTGACATTTCATCATGAATAGACTTACTAACGAGCAACGCTTGCAAATCATTGAATTTTATTACCAAAATCAGTGTTCGGTTCGAAATGTGTTCAAATTTTGACAAATTTTGTTCAGCGATGAGGCTCATTTCTGGTTGAATGGCTACGTAAATAAGCAAAATTGCCGCATTTGGAGTGAAGAGCAACCAGAAGCCGTTCAAGAACTGCCCATGCATCCCGAAAAATGCACTGTTTGGTGTGGTTTGTACGCTGGTGGAATCATTGGACCGTATTTTTTCAAAGATGCTGTTGGACGCAACGTTACGGTGAATGAACACATTTCAAACCGAACACTGATTTTGGTAATAAAATTCAATGATTTGCAAGCGTTGCTCGTTAGTAAGTCTATTCATGATGAAATGTCAAAGCATACTGAGCATCTTTCTCTTTGACACCATGTCTGAAATCCCACGTGATCTGTCAAATACTAATGCATGAAAATCCTAACCTCAAAAAAATCACCCTTTACTTCTGCATTATGGCACAGATCGGACTTTAGGTTTTGGGGCCATAAAAAGCTCATTTATTGTCCGATGTCGAAAATTGCCGAAATTTGGGACAGTGAGTAGTGTTAGACCCTTCGACATCCTTCGTCAATTTCACTCAGATCGGTACAGATTTGGATATAGTTGCCATATAGACAGATCTCTTGATTTAATGTTTTGGGCCCATAAAAGGCGCATTTATTGTCCGATTATGCCGAAATTTGGGACAGAGAGTCAAGTTAAGCCCCTCCACATATTTCTGCAATTTGGTCTAGATCGATGAAGATTTGCATATAGCTGCCATATAGACCGATATCTCGGTTTAAAGTCTTGGCCCCAAATTGGGACATTTATAATCATAAGACATAAGGTATACAATTTTCCCCGGATTTTGATGGAAGGTGGTTTACGTATATACCCGAGGTGGTGGGTATCCAAAGTTCGGCCCGGCCGAACTTAACGCCTTTTTACTTGTTATATATAAGATAGGGTCGGATATGGATATTTCGATGTGTTGCAGAATAACAAAATGAATGTACCCCCACCCATCGGTGGTGGGTATTAAAACAATAACTGAAGTACTTTTGTTTTTATTGATCTTTCAAATAAGTAAGTTCTCCGACACACCCTGTATGAAATATTTTTAACTCACTCGTCAATGATGCAGAGTTCTACTTCCCCATTTTGGACATTGTATAGCATTTGTGCCTATTTCAAATTATATCAGCTAATACAAGAACTTGGTTATACTACATCAAGCGACAGAAGTTAACATTGTTAAACTGTAACGAAAAGTAAACACATACAACAACTTTGTCCTCAGAGTGGGTTGAGAAATGACCAAGTATCCAAACATTCGAGTACATTTGTCCAACAACATTTTGGCACGTCCACGGAGCTTCCATGAGAATGCATCACGACTATTTAATGGATTTGACGTGTTTTAGCCTTCCGCTTTACTTCTATCCTATCCTGCCGAGTATCGTTTGGATTTGGTATTTTTTTTTCTTGTTTCGTTATTGTCAAAATTGTTTGTTCCTTTCATACAACTGGGAAAGAAACAACTGACCATTACTGCCAACGAAATCGCAACAAAGGTCAGCACAGAATGAAAAAATAGCTAAAAATGAGAGTGTGGAGCTCTTCCAGCTCATTTCAAAGTGCAATGGCATTGTAGTCGTATTGTATAAGCCGGATATATATCAGATCCTGATGAAGTGTTTGATAAACAGCGCCATTGCCATTGTTTGTTGCCGCTTGTCCTGCCTCACCCTTGATGGACCATGATGGATATGAAGATGATGTAGCCTTGTTTGGGGATTTTGAAATGTGGCACATCATCTATCGTCCTAGTTCATTGTAATGATGCTCTATGAGTTGTTGGTTGAACAATGTTTTGACAGAGTCGTTTCTGTTTACTGCCCATTTACACTTTCCTTTGGGAGACAAACAGGCAAAAACTTACAATACTATTGTAGCTTAATGGTGTGCCAGCAACATGTCAACATTAAACACAAATGTACTTGTTAAGGGGAACCCCACCATGCAATTTTACTTTGGACAATGATATGTTCAGGATCGAAAAAGTTTTTAGACGAGTAATGTTTTTTACAATAAAAATTACTACAAAGAAGTAAAAGCGTCCTAAGTTCGGCCGGGCCGAATCTTACATACCCTCCACCATGGATCGCATTTGCCGAGTTCTTCTCCCGACATCTCTTCTTAGGCAAAACAGGATATAAGAAAAGATTTGCTGTGCTATTATTATATTATTACATGTTGGAGACCTGTGTAAAATGTCAGCCAATTCGAATAAGAATTGCGCCCTTTGGGAGCTCAAGAAGTAAAATAGAGAGATCGATTTATATGGGAGCTGTATCGGGCTATAGACCGATTCAGATCATAATAAACACGTATGTTGATGGTCATGAGAGGATCCGTAGTATATAATTTCAGACAAATCGGATAATAATTGCGACCTCTAGAGGCTCAAGAAGTCAAGATCCAAGATCGGTTTATATGGCAGCTATATCAGATTACGGACCGATTTGAACCATACTTGGCACAGTTGTTGGATATCATAACAAAACACTTCGTGCAAAATTTCATTCCAATCGGAGAAGAATTGCGCACTCTAGAGGCTCAAGAAGTCAAGACCCAAGATCGGTTTATATGGCAGCTATATCAGGTTATGGACCGATTTGAACCATACTTGGCACATTTATTGGATATCATAACAAAACACATCGTGCAAAATTTTATTCCAATCGGATAAGAATTGAGCACTCTAGAGGCTCAAGAAGTCAAGACCCAAGATCGGTTTATATGGCAGCTATATCAGATTACGGACCGATTTGAACCATACTTGGCACAGTTGTTGGATATCATGAGAAAACACGTCGTGCAAAATTTCATTCCAATCGGATAAGAATTGCGCACTCTATAGACTCAAGAAGTCAAGACCCAAGATTGGTTTTTATGGCAGCTATATCAAAACATGGACCGATATGGCCCATTTACAATACCAACCGACCTACACTAATGAGAAGTATTCGTGCAAAATTTCAAGCCGATCTTGGGTCTTTACTCCTTCGGAAGTTAGCGTGCTTTCGACAGACAGACGGACGGACGGACGGACAGACGGACGGACATGGCTAGATCGACATAAAATGTCGCGAATTAAAGTGGGGTTCAGCTGGGTTATAGACTCCAACAGCAAACTGCTTCAAATTAAACATATGAATTAAAGTGTGATTCAGCTGGGTTATGGATTCCAATAGCAAACTGCTTCAAATTAAACACAAGTACAGGTAGGTTTGAGCTTTGATTAACAACTGAACTTATTTTCCTCAACATTACTTATCAACTAACAATTTATTTCTTATGAATGTGTTAGTGTGTGTGTGTGTTTCTGTGGGTTTTGCTGAGTTTGCAAGACCATTGTGTGACCTAATTAAAGTTCTTTATTTATTATTGTTGTGTGTGTGTGTGTGTTTTTACAAAGAAGGTGTTGAAATTAGTTTTGGTATTCTGTTTAAATGTGTCTACTCTATTTCCGTTTGCTAAATGTTCTTAATAATAAAAGGTGCAGAAAGTGCAACATAATATTGAATGATAACATGATATTTATCGTATGTTAGGATGTAGTCTGTTCTTAATAATAAAAGGTGCTGAAAGTGCAATATATTATTTAATAGGGTGGTTTATATCTAATGATAACATGTTATATATTCTTATACTAGGGTGTAGTCATCCTCGGTGGCTTTGATGGTGGTGGGCCTAACGTAACTCCTCCCCCCTTATTGTAGAGCGAAGGCCACAGTGAAGTCGATGGGGCCAGAGCGACCTTCAACTGTTCTGGATAGAATTTTATACTAGATTTCTTCCATAAGATGATTGAGCTGCAGACTAGTATTATTCCGAGAATTATTAGTGACCCAAGTATGATGTTGTTTCTAGTTGTTGTGTACTGTTTTAGGTTGAGAATATCGTATCCATTGTTAAAGGTGTAATCTCTTAACTTTATGAGATTAAATGTGTCGCTTATAGATGAGGCTTTTATCTTGTTGTAATTGGGGGGAGTTATCATGATTTGGTCCCAAAAATATAAAGGGTTGTCCTTATAAGTCACTGAGGCTGCGGTAACTGAGCAGTTTGAGAAACGTATCAGCGAATTCCCCTTAATTGTGAAGTTGGGTTTGCTGCAAGTGGACGTAATTAGTAATTGTTTTATATTGATAAATATGATGTAGTTATTTTCCGGTTGGAATATTGAGGATATGTGGCCAACATCTTCTAGGGGACAGCTAGGTGTTTTTCCGGTTATTATATTGCCAATGCAGGTGGATTTGTCTGTTTCTTCGGTTGCTGCAGGTTTTTTACAAAAGTGGGTGTTCTCTATTCGTGGGCAGGGGTCAGTGAAATATTGTATGCTTTGATTATTATAATTTATATAAGGTTTGGTTATAATTCGCATGGTTTCGTTTATTGGTAATGGGATTAGATGGTAAAGTGTGTAAGTTTCGTTTGAAAAATTTGGTATTTTTACATTAAATATTAGATTGTTGTTGTTATAGTAGGCTTGGAGTTCCAAGAGTTCATAAATGTGTTGATCTGATATCAGGTCAATTTTCTGTGATTTGAAAATATTTCTTATTACGGTAGTTTCTTCTGGGTGAAGGATGAGCTTAGATATCGTACCTAATTTAGCCAGCATTATTGAATCTATTATGTCAGAAATATGGTCTGACAGTAAATCAATATTGAGGTTAAGTTGATTCATATATTGCATTTCTTCCAAAATAGTATCTTCCCTCTTTATACTATTGGAAGTTTCCCTTGAAAGTTTTGTCAAGAATTTATTTATTACGTCCTGTTGATAGTTTATGTGTCCAGTCAAATTTTTAAATCTTTCGATCATCTGTTGGTTCAAATTCTTTTGGTTCTGCATTATGCCGGCTGATTCGTAAGTTATGTTCTCTAAGTCTTGCAATTGTTTATTAATAGTCTCAGCGTCGTTTGCGTCCATGTTTCCAGTAATAAATTTTATTGCCGATCCTAGTCCATTTATAAGTCCCCTTTTTTTTCTTCTGTATGGATTTAATGTATCCAGTTTGGTCATTACATTCTTTAATTTCAGCATGCACATTTTGGCGGAATCCTGTAGTATGCTTTGCTTTCCAAATTCCTCAACGATGGCAGACATGTTTGCTATCTGGTCGTTGTAACTGTCCAAGTCGATAATGTGTATGAGACTGAAATAGCCCTCTATTGTTCTAGATTTTCCAATTTCTAAGACTGCCATACTTTGGTCTGTAGCAAAATTATGTACCTCCAACATTTGTCCGAGTGTGAGGGGTAAACTAGAAACAAAATTAAGTATTGATTATTTTCTCTTCCTTAACTTCATCTTGCTTTTATGTAGTTTCTTGTTATTCGTAGTCAGGATAGTGAATTTATTACTTCTTAGCACTCTTTGTTTGGAAAATCTTGGAGTAAGTTTATTTCTCCTACATTCTTTCCTGTATATTTCTTCATTCGTGTCCCATGGCTCCGGATCTTCCCGATCTTTATTGAGTTTAGAAATCAATTTCTTCTTTGCGTCTAAAACCTTTTTCTTCACCACTGGATATAATTTGTCCCTATATTCGTTGAGTTTGTCGAGAAATTCATGTTCGTTTCTGAGTTCCGTCTTATCTTTGAAGTCATAAGGTCTGCCGAAAAAAAGTTCGTAAGGGGTAAGTTTCGTGGAAGAGTGAATTGTGTTATTATATGTCATGAAGGTCTCGTCTAGGATCTCTTCATGATCGGTCTGGAGTTTCTTTTGTCTCCTGGTAGCCAATATAATCCGATAGATTTCTGTTAGAGTAGAATGTAATCTTTCCACAGGTGAATTACTAGACGACTGTTGAAATGAAGTGAAGTGTAGTTCTATTTGGTATTGTCTACAGAAATCTTTGAATATATTAGAATTAAACTCAGTCCCTTGATCACAAACAATTTTCTTTGGAATGCCCAGAATATTCATAAAGGATTTCAGGGACTTAAGTACGCAAATACTAGTTTTCGACGGAAGTGTGTACCCTGTCGCATATCTCGAAAACTTATCTATTACCGTTAATATGCTTTTCCCATTCACTGTATAGATGTCAGTGTGTAATATGTCAAGAGGTTGGGACGGTGTTTCGGTCAATTGAAATTTTATCTTCGGTGGATTCCGATCGTATTTAAGAGTCTCGCAGATTTCACAGTTATTTATAGTTTTGTTGATTATCTCTTGCATGAGAGGGAAATAATGAGTCCTTTTAAGGTAATTATAAGTTTCCGATATCCCCCTATGATTCCTATTTTCATGGCATTCCCTTACTAGTTCAACTTGTCTGTCTTGTTCTGTCACATCCAATAAAAGTCTTGTACAACGAACTACGCGAAATTGCTTTCCGTTCGCAAAGTATTTGGAGTACACTAGTTGTACTATCTTGAAAATATCGTCAGTAGTGTAGACGGCCGTTAGTTTCTTTGGAGGGAGAAATTCCTTCAATATCCTCATTACTACCTCCTCTGTAAAGTCAGGTTCTTCTATCGTCCTACGCTGCTTGTTACGGAAAACGTTCTCGACCCTCATCATAGGTTTCCCGGCGGATTTATCGAGGACGAGTTGAATATTGAACTCATTTAGAGGTTTCTCAGAGATCGAAATTCCATCGTCCAGGTTCTCTTCGCAAGAATGTATGGTGGAAAGGTTCTCAGAGACATTCATGTTCACGTCTGCAATATTCCCCCCGTCAATTTTTATCCTGCTTAGTGCATCTGCATTCCTATTTAGTGTACCTTTCTTATAGACGATCTCATAGTCGTATTCCTCTAGTTTCAATCGCCATCTCACAAGTTTCGAGTTAGGCTCCTTCAAGGACATCAGCCATGTGAGTGGTCGGTGATCCGTTACTATCTGAAATTTTCGTCCGAAAAGATAAGGCCGAAAGTATTTGGTAGCCCAGATTATAGCAAGCAATTCCTTCTCTATCGTAGAGTAATTACACTCGCTGCTTGAGAGGGTCCTACTAGCATAACAGATAGGTTTATCACTCCCTATCCGACCTTGTGACAAAACTGCACCTAATGCAAAATTACTAGCATCTGTCGTCAATATGAAAGGTTTAGAGAAGTCGGGATATTGCAGAATAGGGTCATTCATTAGAATTCGCCTACATGTTTCAAATGATCCCACATAGTCCTCGTCGAGTGTAATGCGTCTGTCTTGCTTTAGACAGTCTGTCATAGGCCTTAAAAGTCTGGCCAGGTCGGGAATGAATTTCCTATAATAACTTAGCAATCCTACGAAAGATTTTATCTCCCTTCTAGTTCGAGGGATAGGAAATTTCTGTATAGCTTCGATCTTTGCTGGGTTCGGCTTTATACCCTCTGTCGAGACTAAATGACCTAAGAAAGCTATCTCTTTTCGGAGAAATTCAGATTTGTCTAACTGCACTTTGAAATTTGAAGATCGCAGTCTTTCGAAAACCTGCTTCAGACTGACTATATGCTCCTGTAGAGATGTCGAATATATGATGATGTCGTCCAGATATACCAAACATGTCTTCCCTACTAGATCTCTAAGCATGTTATCCATCACTCTTTGGAAAGTAGATGGTGCGTTCTTCAAGCCAAAGGGCATCCTGACGTATTCGTAATGACCGCCCTCTACAGTAAAGGCTGTCTTCTGAATGTCCTTTGGGTGCATCTCTATCTGATGAAATCCGCTTGCCAAATCTAATGTGGAAAAGTAGAGGCATTTGCCTAATTTATCTAGGATCTCTGAGATATTGGGTAATGGGTACCTATCAGAAACTGTCTTCTCGTTCAGCTTTCTATAATCTATCACTAGTCTCCACTTCTGTTTTCCAGATGCATCTTTCTTCTTTGGAACGATCCATACTGGAGAACTCCATGGGGAATAGCTTGGCCTAATTATGCCCTGATCCAGCATGTCTGATATCTGTCGTCGGACCTCCTCTTTATGGATAAAAGGGTATCTGTAAGACCTTGTATGTATCGGAATATCGTCCGTTGTAGAGATTCTATGCTTCACTTCGTTTGTGAAAGTTAATGTCTCTCCTTCTTTATAAAAGACATCGTCATATCGTCTACAAAGACTAAGAAACTCTCTCCTCTCTTCGGCATTGAGATGTTCTATGCGTAATAGGTCTGTGAATTTCCTAGAACCATCGTCTACTATGTCATACTGCACATCAATTTGATTAAGTTCTACAAAATCAGTTGAGTCGTATGGGTTCACTTTCATCGGTTGTCTCATGAAAAGTTTCAAATCTGTATCCGTGGGATTAACTATCTCCATCCTACTAACCCAGTTATCTGCATTGTATAACCCAGGTGAGACAATTAATCCGTTGTCCAAGCCGATTTTCCCTATCAAAAAGTCACCCTTTTCAACATCCACAGGGAGTTCTATGAGCTGTCTTGTCTTAGCCATTATAGTGTGTAAGCCGGACGAAAAATTCGGTTTGAGGTTTAAAGGAATTCTAACGTCGCCTGTAATTAGTACTTTGTCTTTGAGGTCTACTTTCGCCTCTATTTTAGTCAAATAGTCGGTGCCTAACAGTCCATCGAAGTAGCCATGGAATTGAAAAACAAAAAAATTGAAATTTCCCGACCTTCCAATTTCCTTGAAAAATGGCAAGGTAACTTTCTTACTGATCTTATGTTCATTACGAAGGGCAGAAATTGTGATCACTTCACACTCCTTGATGTCGTTTGGATTCACAAATTCAGGGTTTATGAAGGAAGCTGAAGCCCCAGTGTCAACCAGAAATTTCAAAGGTCGTCCGGAAGGTGAAGATATGTCAATATAAGGTAATTCGTTTCCGAGGTTATTAACGTCTATGTATCCTGTCTGCCTTTCGAGGCGAAATGTCGAAAATCCTGGTTGTCGTCGATATTGCCTTCCTCGTATCTATCCAGGTTCGTCATGTCCTGATTACTAGTGTAGACCCTCTTCTTGTTAAAATCTTCTTCTTTACAATTTCCCTGGCTGGCAGATCCGAATCCATCTACGTTATTCAACTCCCCTCTGTTGGAAAATCTACTGAAGCGAGTGCTAGGGTTTGATTTGAACCTCGTTGAATCCTTTTCTAATTTTGTATAAGTCGTGCTTGTATCCATAGGCTCGAGTGGAGGTTGAGATTGTCTCCAATTTGTCTGCCCCGAGGTTGTCCTGAAGGCCTGACCCTGCCTGTCATTAAAACTGCCATTACGATTTTGTGGCTGGTATTGATACCGATTCGCGTCCCGATTATAGTAACTCGAGTTGAAAGATTGGTTGTTATTATTGGAATAAATCTGCCTGTTTGGCCTATCAAGATTTCCTCGCGGTGTATTAAAATTATTCCCGAAATCCCGTCGATATGGGAAGTTTCTAGCATTAGGATAGTCCGATCCCCAACGGTTCTGTCTGGGTCTATAAAAGTCTGATCGCGAATAATGGATGTTCTGCTCCCCTATACAATACTCAAAAGCCAAAGCCAAGGAGCCGGGTCTCATCGCTCTAACCGTGGACCCCATTGGTTCGCGAAGACCAGAAAGAAAAGAGTTCAAGCACATCTCAGAAAAAAGTTCCCTCTTTGCATTTATAACTGCCCTTTCATTTTCGTGAATGGAAAGATTGTTATACAGAGCCGATTGTATCTCCATTACCTCACTAAAATACTTCTCTAGGGGTTTCCCATATTGTTTCAGAGAATGTAGATCCCTAATAAGGGATGTCTCCGTCCTCTTGTCGGAATAGTGGGAAATCAGGTTCCTCTTTATGTCGTCCCAATTGAGAGGAGTTCCATACATGTTCAAAACCTCGTTAGCCTGTCCGTCTATTTTATTCCTAATTGCCCTAAGTAGGATTTGTCCTTGTGGAGTATTGTCGGTCCCCTTGATAAACAATAGTATCTCTTCTACATTGCTAACAAATTCATATAGGAGACGTGGATTACCGTCGAATTTAGGCAAGTCCTTAATAACGTCTGGTATCCGTAACGAGCTAATTATATCTGTTGCCTGAGCCATCGTCGGATTAGCCTCGTTTAGAGACATATGGAAGTCAGCTAAGTTATTCTCGGGGATGGAATTGAGGCTTCTTGACTTAAAAATTCCAAAATTCTTAGGATATGGCAAAAACCTAGATTTACTGCTCATTAGATATAAATGAACCGAAAAAATTTCTTTCAAATTGCCAGAAGATAGCCCAAAAAAAAATTTTTTTTTTTGTATTCAGGGAAGCCTGCCGAAAACCCAAAATCTATTTAAGTAGAACAAACATAAACGAGGAAAAGCACGTAATATGAAGAGATATTTTCAACACATCGCACGGAAAAAATTTTTTTTTTTTTTAATAATCTGTTTTCGTTTATAATCAACAATACTCTTTCGGAAGATTTGTGAGATTTATTGTTCCCAGTATATTAAAATTATTCTTCTTTCTATTTATCTCTCTTTTTCAAATTTTCTTTTCTTTATTTCGATTTTTCCTTTATTTGGTATATTCTTCTCTTTTTCTTTCTCTTGTTTTCGTTTATATCAACAATACTCTTTCGGAAGATTTGTGGGATTTATTGTTCCCAGTATATTAAAATTATTCTTCTTTCTATTTATCCCTCTTTTTCAAATTTTCTTTTCTTAAATACGATTTTTTCTTTATTTGATATATTCTTCTATTTATTTATTTCTTTCTTTTACATACACATTTCTCTCTTTCTTTCTTTTCTTTTTCCTTTTTTTTTTTTTCTTTTGTTTTCTCTTTTTTTTTAATTTTCTTTTCTTTATTACGATTTTTTTTTTTTGTATATTCTTCTATTTATTTATTTATTTATTTATTTTTTCACATACACAGCATACTCACAGTATCCCTGCCCACAGATGTGCCGGTTGCATTTTTCCTTTGGTGATGGGGGTCCTGAAGATTGAAGAACGTCGGTTCGCGCCGATGACTATTTCTGCCTGGTACTGATGTTCCCTCAGTACCTGTGGTATCTAATTTTCCTTTAAATAACCACAACGACAATAATGAAATTTTTGTCAATCGGTCGTTTTTCGACTGCGCCAATTAAAGTGGGGTTCAGCTGGGTTATAGACTCCAACAGCAAACTGCTTCAAATTAAACATATGAATTAAAGTGTGATTCAGCTGGGTTATGGATTCCAATAGCAAACTGCTTCAAATTAAACACAAGTACAGGTAGGTTTGAGCTTTGATTAACAACTGAACTTATTTTCCTCAACATTACTTATCAACTAACAATTTATTTCTTATGAATGTGTTAGTGTGTGTGTGTGTTTCTGTGGGTTTTGCTGAGTTTGCAAGACCATTGTGTGACCTAATTAAAGTTCTTTATTTATTATTGTTGTGTGTGTGTGTGTGTTTTTACAAAGAAGGTGTTGAAATTAGTTTTGGTATTCTGTTTAAATGTGTCTACTCTATTTCCGTTTGCTAAATGTTCTTAATAATAAAAGGTGCAGAAAGTGCAACATAATATTGAATGATAACATGATATTTATCGTATGTTAGGATGTAGTCTGTTCTTAATAATAAAAGGTGCTGAAAGTGCAATATATTATTTAATAGGGTGGTTTATATCTAATGATAACATGTTATATATTCTTATACTAGGGTGTAGTCATCCTCGGTGGCTTTGATGGTGGTGGGCCTAACGTAACTCGCGACGATCAAGAATATATGTACTTTATGGGGTCTTAGACGAATATTTCGAGTAGTTACAAACAGAATGACGAAATTAGTATACCCCCCATCTTATGGTGGAGGGTATAAAAATATGGGAAAAATCATTATTGCAAACTTGACACATTTGCTGAAAGTCATAACAGAACACAATGTGCAAAATTTTAGCTAATTCGGACAAAAATTGCGACTTCTAAGGACTCAAGAAGTCAAATCGGCAGATCGGTTTATATAGGAGCTATATCAGGTTATTGACCGATGTGGACCGTATTTGGCAAAGTTGTTGAAAGTCATAAGAGAACACTACGAGCAAAATTTCAACCAAATCGGAAAAAATTGTGACTCCCAGGGGCTCCAGAAGTCAAATCGGCAGATCGGTTTATATGGGAGCTATATCAGGTTATAGACCGATTTGCACCGCACCAGGCACATTGGTTGGAAGTCACAACAAATCACATCTGCAATTTTCAGCCAAATCGCACAAAACTTGCGGCTTGTAAGGGCTCAAGAAGTCAAATCAGGAGATCGGTTTATATGGGAGCTACATCAGGTTATGGACCGATTTACACGGAACTTAGCACAGTGGTTGGAAGTCATAACCGAACACCATATGCGAAAATTCAGCCAAATCAACCAAAAATTGCGGCTTCCAGAGGCTCAAGAAGTCAAATCGGGAGATCGGTTTATACGGGAGCTATATCTAAATCTGAACCGATAAAGCCCATTTGATATCCCCTACGACCTACATTCATTTTAAGTATCTGTGCAAAATTCAAGCGATCACCTCTACGCGTTCGACACCTATGGTGATTTCGACAGACGGACGAACGGACATGGCTAGAACGATTCAGATCATATATTCTTGATCGTCTCGATGTTCTTCGTCTTGGACGAATATTTCGTGGTGTTACAAACGGAATGGCTAGTTTGTTATAGCCCCATGCTGCGGTGGTGGGTATAAAAATATGTCATTAGAGTACGGATAGAGATAACTCAATGAAATTATGGATGGTTAATGGTATGATGTTATCGAGATCATGTGGCAGGCCCCTAAATTCGGTCATCTCGGCGATGACCGAAAAATTGTCCGGGATGCCAAATCTTCATTTGTGGTCCGATTTTAATTTTTTTTTTGCTACAAAAAAGTCCGCTTGGGTTCGCTTACGAAGGCATTTGTGGTTCTATTTTCATTTTTATGCATAACTAGCTGAATCGGGCCCGATCTGCTGCGTTTTCTTTTAGAATATAAATTTTTTTTGAATATTTATTGTCGACGATTAAAGAGCTTTTAGTAAAATACCATTCCTTTATGGGTATCTCATATGATCGTTTTTGATCTATGAATTCGTTCAGGGGGTTTAGGGTCATTAAAGTTTGGATATTGGATGTACTCCATTCTTAAAGAACTTTATAAGAACCCGATATTCTCACAGGGATTTTGGAAGCGAGAAGGGCGCCAGGGTGGTGGTTTGTGGATTTAAAGAGTGACATGGAAACGTGGTCCCGAATGTGGGTATCAATGTCGTGCTCTACTCCCAAATACCTTTCCTTTGATTCCCATATTGCTATGGTCGGTAAATATATCCGATTTAGGGGTGTTTTGGCGGTCGGGGTGGTCCCCCCGACACTTAGCCCTGAAAAAGTATTAGCATCGTGTTCTACTCTCGAATACCACATATTTTAACCCCATATTACCATCGGTTCATGGGATTTGGGGGACGCCTCCCCCTATGGTGTGATGGATTCTCTGCTGTGACGTCTCGCTGAGTCCTTGAAAATCAGTGCATACGCGGATGACCTGCTCATCCTGGTTGACTGAGATTTCAGACTTGCGCTGGAAACTCGTGGTGAGCTTGCCCTGCGCTTTGTGCGCGAATGGAGCAATCGTGTTGGTGTTGATGTCACGGAGGACAAAACCTTGACAATGTAGCTCAAGGCCATCTTGTCGCGGAATCGTCCACTCACGATTCGATCTGGGGGGAGATAGCATCAGGAACGTAACGCTCGTAAAATATCTGGGAGTGACTGTTTCAGAGAGAATGGGTTTCCTGGTCCATTTGGATCGGGTGAAGAAAAAGACGGCTGGAGTAGCCGGAATGGTTGTTCTGAAGAAGTGATTGGGGTATTAGTTGTCGCGCTGTTCGGTCCATATATAGTGGTATATTTGTTGCTTGCGCAACTTATGGAGCGCCTGTATGGCACGGAATTGCTGCGACACTCTTAGGACGAAAGAAGATCCTCTCTTGTTGGAGGTTGGCAATGCCGGCATGCTTGCCTGTGTGTAGGACTGTTTCGAGAGATGCACTACAGGAATTGCTTCACGGGTCCCCGCTTGATTTACTCGTGAGTTACATGGCTGTTCTGTGTAGTGTGAAAAAGGGAATTCCATTAAAGCGTGAGAATTGGCTCACTGTTTCTGAGCTGGCAAATGGGGATGTTAGGTGGCTCAAGTCACTCCTTTTGGAGCGTCTTGATGATAGGTGGAAAACTAGATGGACGAATAGTGACAATGGTCGGGTGACTTACGAATTTATTCGTGACGCGACGTTTGTACAAGACCGCCCGGACTTTGGCTTCGGCCTAGGTCTGGGCTTCATACTTACGGGACATGACTCCTATAATGCATTTTTGCATCAGAGGAACTTGTCCGCGACTGATCTGTGCGATTGTGGGTGACCTGAGGACTGGAGGAATTTATTGACAGAATGCCCGTAATATGCAGACATTGGAGATTTAATCGCTATGGGGATTAGCGAGGCGGTGTGGGATTTCAGTAGGGCCCTTAAAGACGAGACGACTGTTGCAAGGCTGGCCCCCTTTTCCCGGGAAGTACTTATTACGAGACGGACAAAACTTAGTGGAGGCATGAATACACACTAGTTTTCCATGACGACGTGTTGCTGTACTGACGCGATCGGGTGATTTGGTGCTGCGCATGACATGGCCTGGCACCTGCCTTGCCCATGTTGATGTTGAGGCGTTTGCCCATCGGTGTTTTGCCGTAGTTTTTGTGGTCGTGTTCGGTCATCCGTGAGGGTGGCGTTGATTGTTGAGTCCCATGTGGTAGCTGATATGTGTCGACGTGGAGTTACGCTTTCAAACTGGTGCCGTGACTCATAAATCAAAAGGAGTTTTGGGTAGTGCTCCGGGATCAAATTAGTACGCATGTGTGGGTTACCACAAGTGGGGGCTTTGGTTGACGCATTGTATTGTTCCCTTGGGCCTTGGGTCTGGCGGGTTTGGGCCATGATGGCAGGCATCTGTGGCCACTGAGTGACCGGTCTTTCTTGTATGGATTTTTGAGCACTATCCAGCAAAAAAAAATGGACCACAAATGAGGCGCCCAGACCACCTAGGGCCTTGATGCACATGATCTCGATAACACCTTAGCTTTAAACATATGAAATTTCAAGAGCAATCTTTATCCGTTCTCAAATGGCATATTTTTTACTAGTTTTTTCGATTTTCTCCCACTGTGCGACGATTTTCTCCCACTGTTGTTTAATGAATGAAGAAGATTCACCTAAGAAGTTTTTTGCAAATGATCACGGTAGTACACTCCAACCAAAAGTTCGATGGAAAGATCATATGGTGAAAGACATCTCGAAACTTGGTCTTAGAGAGGAGTGGAGAAGATCGGGGCGCTTGAAACTCTTTTCTAGGTTCTGTCACAGCCAATTTATTATATTGGGTTGCCCAAAAAGTAATTGCGGATTTTTTAAAAGAAAGTAAATGCATTTTTAATAAAACTTAGAATGAACTTTAATCAAATATACTTTTTTTACACTTTTTTTCTAAAGCAATCTAAAAGTAACAGCTGATAACTGACAGAAGAAAGAATGCAATTACAGAGTCACAAGCTGTGAAAAAATTTGTCAACGCCGACTATATGAAAAATCCGCAATTACTTTTTGGGCAACCCAATAGTTTTTTCTATTTTCTCCCACTGTGCGACGATTTTTTCCCGCTGTTGTTTAATAAATGAAGAAGATTCATATAAGAAGTCTTTTGAAAACGATCACGATCCAACCAAAAGTCCGATGGAAAGATCATATGGTGGAAGACATCTTGAAACTTGGTCTTAGAGAGGAGTGGAGAAGATCGGGGCGCGTGAAACTGTTTTCTAGGTTCTGCTAATGGAACAAATGTTCTGTCATAACCAATTTATTATATATAATAAGGTCTGTAAATAGATATTGGCTTCCAGGGATTGAAGTTCTTTAAAGTCATATGGTGGTTGCCGTGGTTCAGAGCATATTTGTCTATGACGCCGTACACCTGAATTCAACTCCAGGCATAAACATTAGAAAAAATGTTCAACGGTGGTTATCCCCTTACTAATATGCTGGCTACATTTGTGAGCTACCCTGCCATGTTGAAAAACTTCTCTACCAAGCACGCCATTCGGAAAGTAGGCCCTTTATCAATGAGCTTAAATTTTAATAGGATTGCACTCAATGCCATGTGTACCTCTCACATCCCCTGATCCTTAATGAAATATTCATGGGAAATTTTGTAGTTAGTAATGTAATGAAAAATGTGCGCTGCTTCCCATCAAATACTCATCATTTTGAGAGGTACAATAATAATTCTTAACTCAAACAACTCACAAACCTGTTTTGCATTGCCATGTTTTAAGTTTCCATATAAAATTGGTGTCCCACATTAAAGCTGTTAATCGAACCCAATTTTCCCTTGGTTCAGTTTACAATTCAATTTTCACATGAACCCATCACAACATACTCGTATTTGTCTTTTTCGGCATTTCGGCATTTCGGCGTTTGGTTTTTGTCTTTTTGTGGGAAACAAAGAATCACTTCAAAAAAATGGAACAAAACGAATATCAGTTGGTAAACAATGCATAGAGCGTAAATACCACTCGGCAAAAACTATAAAGCCAGCAAAATATAACACCAAAAACTAAATATAAAATGTCAACATTTGCTGAAAAGAACCAAAGTCACAGCAGCTCCCAAAAAAAGGGAGACCAAACCAAAAAACAAAAAGGCAACACAAATACTAGTGGTGTTAACAGACCTTTAAAACAAAAACAAAAAATGTGGTGTTATGCAAACAGCAAACGAACCAAGAGACCCACAGAGAACAAAAAATATTTTTTTTTTCATAGGATTACACAGTCATATTGATTTTTGGCAAAATAAATATGGCTTAAAGAACGCAATTTAAGAGGCGACTAGGAATTTATGATTTTGGCAACAAAAATATTTGAAAATTTTCTTGTTAAACTATTGAAAGTCCTAAACAATGTTCAGTCAATTGACATTCAATTCGTTTGCAAATGCAAATTTTCCCATGACCATTCCACTATGGAACAGTTGCAAAATTTTTACATATCAGCGAGTGCTGTCCGATTCAGGTTTAAGCTCAATGATAAGGGGCCTTCATTTTAAAGCCGAGTCCGAACGGCGTGCCGCAGTGCGACATCTCTTTGGAGAGAAGTTTTACATGGCATAGTACCTCACAAATGTTGCCAGCACTAGGAGAGGAAAACCACCGCTGAAATTTTTTGTTTTTTCTGATGGTCTTGCCAGGATTCGAACCCAGGCGTTCAGCGTCATGGGCGGACATGCTAACCTCTGCGCTACGGTGGCCTCCGCCTAACACAACTCACTGTCCCAATTTTCAGCAAAATCGGATAATAAATGTGGCTTTTATGGGCCTAAGATCCTAAATCGGCGGATCGGTCTATATGGGGGCTATATCAAGATATCGTCCGATGTATCCCATCTTCGAACTTAACCTGCTTACGGACAAAGAAAGGATCTGTGCAAAATTTCCGCTCAATATCTCTATTTTTAAAGACTGTAGCGTGATTTCAACAGACAGACGGACGGACATGGCTATATCGCCTTTGATTTTTATTCTGATATTTAAAGTTTGGCCTCTTAAACTTCCTTAAAATATTTATTTAATAATGAATGAACGCCATGTGAAATTCTAAGATATTCTCTTCTCATATATTGTGCTTGTACCATAAACATAAGTCTCTAGAATCCACAGCACATTCGTTTTCTGTCTCTGTCCCCACCAAGCATTTAAAAATGCATGAGTAGGAGTCCTCTTGTCTATGATTAGAAGACACCCCCTAGAATGTCTATTAGTTTCCCATATTTTGCTGCTGTGATTTGTGGTAAATTAACTTGAATGTGTCATAATAGAAATATAAATTAAACCTATCTGATAAACAATGCAATGCAAAGGCAAGGAAAAATGCAATTGTGAAACCACAGACGCAGACATCATGGCAACTGTAATATATCACACTCATAAGTCGCACAGTGGGTGGAATGGTGCATATTGCAGCATGAGCAAGAATCTTCTTATATATAACCATGGATCGCATTTGTCGAGCTCTTTGCACGGTATCTCTTTTTAGACAAACTAAGGATAAAATATTGGAGACCATAGTAGAAGTCATTGTGTAAAATTTCAGCCAGGTGCTGAAGAAGCAAAATAGGGAGATCAGTTTATAGGGAAGCTGTATTAGGCTATAAACCGATTCATGCCATATTCGACCCGTATGTTAAAGGTCATGGGAGAAGCCGTTGTACAAAATTTCATCCAAATCGGACAATACGTGCGCCTTTTAGAGGCTCAAGAAGTCAAGATCCCACATCGGTTTATATGGCTGCTATATCAGGTTGTGGACCGATTTGAACTATTCTTAGCACGGTTGTTGAGTGTCATAATAAAACATCTCATGCAAAATTTCACCCAAATCGGATAATAATTGCGCCCTCTAGTGGCTCAAGAAGTCAAGACACCAGATCGGTTTATATGGCAGCTATATCAAGTTATGGACCGATTTGAACCATTTTTAATACAGTTGTTAAAAGTCGTAACAAAACACGTCATGCGAAATTTCAGCTAAATCGGATAATAATTGCGCCCTCTAGTGGCTCAAGAAGTCAAGACCCCAGATCGGTTTATATGGCAGCTATATCAAGTTATGGACCGATTTGAACCATTTTTGATACAATTGTTGGAAGTCGTAACAAAACACCTCATGCGAAATTTCAGCCAAATCGGATAGGAATTGCGCACTCTATACGCCCAAGAAGTCAAGACCCCAGATCAGTTTAAATGGCAGCTATATCAAGTTATGAACCGATTTGAACTATTCTCAACACAGTTGTTGGAAGTCATAATAAAACTCGTCGTGCAAAATTTCAGGCAAATCGGATAGGAATTGCTCCCAGTAGAGGCTCAAGAAGTCAAGACCCCAGATCGGTTTAAATGGCAGCTATATCAAGTTATGTACCGATATGAACTATTCTCAACAAAGTTATTGGAAGTCATAATAAAACTCGTCGTTCAAAATTTCAGCCAAATCGGATAGGAATTGCGCACTCTAGTGGCTCAAGAAGTCAAGACCCCAGATCGGTTTATATGGCAGCTATATCAAGTTATGGACCGATTTGAACCATTTTTAATACAGTTGTTAAAAGTCGTAACAAAACACGTCATGCTAAATTTCAGCCAAATCGGATAAGAATTGCTTCCTGTAGAGGCTCAAGAAGTCAAGACCCCAGATCGGTTTAAATGCCAGCTATATCAAGTTATGGACCGATTTGAACTATTCTCAACACAGTTGTTGGAAGTCATAACAAAACACCTCATGCGAAATTTCAGCCAAATCGGATAGGAATTCCGCACTCTAGACGCCCAAGAAGTCAAGACCCCAGATCGGTTTAAATGGCAGCTATATCAAGTTATGGACCGATTTGAACTATTCTCAACACAGTTGTTGGAAGTCATAATAAAACTCGTCGTTCAAAATTTCAGCCAAATCGGATAGGAATTGCACACTCTAGACGCCCAAGAAGTCAAGACCCCGGATAGGTTTATATGACAGCTATATCAGGTTATGGGCCGATTTCAACCATACTCAGCACAGTTATTGGAAATCATAATAAAACACGTCGTTCAAAATTTCAGCCAAATCGGATAGGAATTGCGCACTCTAGACGCCCAAGAAGTCAAGACCCCGGATAGGTTTATATGGCAGCTATATCAAAAACGTGGACCGATATAGCCCATTTACAGTCCCAACCGACCTACGCTAATAAGAAGTATTTTTGCAAAATTTCAAGCGGCTAGCTTTACTCCTTCGAAAGTTAGCGTGATTACGACAGACAGACGGACGGACGGATAGACGGACGGACATGGCTAGTTCGACTTAAATAAATATGGGGTCTCAGACGAATATTTCGATGAGTTACAAACAGAATGGCGAAATTAGTATACCCCCTTCCTATGGTGGAGGGTATAAAAATCAATTTGTGTTTGTTTGATTGTTTGTGTGTTCCTTATAGGCTGAATCGATTTTCTTGAAATTTTCACAGATGGTGCACAATGATCGCGTGGTGAAAATAGGGTACTAAATTTTTTGATATCTGGAGGGGAGCCGGACCCTCCCCCTTACCCTAATTTTCAAAAACGCCAGATCTCAGAGATGGGTTGTGCGTTTTAAGCGAAATTTCGTGTGCTCTTATATAGTACCCTAAAAATAAAAATTTGATATTCAAATTTCGGATGGGGTACCTAGGGGAGCCGCCCCACACTCAAACCTACCAATCACGACAATATGGGACTCAAATGAAAAGTATTTAGGAAAAGAAAACGTATCTGATATCCAATGGTCGAATCAAGTGTTAGGGGGGGACACCAAGACCCAAAATATCTCTAAATCGGACATATTTACCGACCATGGCAATATGGGACTTAAATGAAAGGTATTTGCGGATAGAATACGTATCTAATATCGAAATGTGGGACCACGTTTCTGGGGGTCCACCCCTTCGCCAAAACACCCCCCAAACAGGACTTATTTACTGACCATGGGAATATGGGGCTTAACTAAAAGGTATTTCAGTGTTGAATACAAATCTGATACCCAAATATGGGACCAAGTGTTTGGGAGGCCGCCTCTCCCCAAAAACATCTTCAAAGGGGATAAATTTAGGACCAAAGCAATATGGGTCTCAAATGAAAAGTCTTTGGGAGTAAAGCATGAATCTTATATCAGTATTCGGGAAAAAGTGTTTATGGGATCACTTACACCCAGAACACTACCCAAATATGACGTATTTGCTGACCATTGCAATATAGAGCTCAAATAAGAGGTATTAAAGAGTAGAACACGAATCTGATATATATTTTTAGGGCTAAGTCACTTAGTGGCCGTCCCATCCCCTAAACTACCCCCCCTCCCCTCCTCTATCCCCCAAAACAGTACATGTATACCGACTATAGAAATATGCGGCTCAAATTAAAGGCAATTGGGAGTAGACCACGAATCTGATATCAACATTCGGGACCATCTGTCTGGGGGACGTCCTTCCCATCCCCATAACAACCCCCAAATAGGACATATTTGCTCACCATGACACTTTGGGTTTTAAAGAGAGTGGAGCTCGACATTGATAGTTTTTAAGGCCCATACCCCAAACCGGACATATTTGCTGGCTTTTCCAATAAGGGGTTTAAATGGAAGGTATTTGAGATTAGAAAACGAATTTGATATCTACAATAATTGTGAGGCCAATGGCCAATATGGGGTTCAAATAAATGATATTTGAGAGCAGAGCACGATGCTGACATATTTTCGATCTAAGTGTTTGGAGGACCTCCACACTCCCTGAAACACCCCTAACTCAAACATATTTACCGACCATGACAATTTGGGACTTTAATGAAAGGTATTGGGGAGTAAAATACGAAATTGATACCCATTTTCGGGGCGAATTTTCTGGGGGTCTACCCCTTCCCCAAAACAGCAATTATTTACTGACCATCTGATATCCAAATGTGGGACCATGTTTTTTGGGGCACCTCCCCTTTCTCAAAACCACCTCCAAAGAGTATAAATTAACCGATGATGGCAATATGTGGCTAAAGATAAATTTGTGGCTCAAAAAGTATTTGAGATTAGAAAACGGATTTGATAGCCAATTTTGAGGCAAGTGTTTGGTAGACGCCTCATCACATAAACTCCTCTTAAACCAATGACAATATGGGGTTAAAATAAATGGTTTTTGAGAGTAGAGAACGATCTCCCACATAAACCGATCTCTCGATTTGACATCTTGAGCCCTTATAAGCCGCAATTTTAGTCGGATTTGGCTGGTGTTTTGTTATGACTTTCACCAATTGTGTCAAGTACGATGAGAATCGGCCTATAACCTAATTTAGCTCCCATATAAACCAATCTTCCAATTTGACTTCTTGAGACTTTAATAGTTGCAATTTTTGTCCGATTTGGCTAAAATTGAGCATGTAGTGTTCGTTATAACTTTCACCAACTGTGCTAAATACGGTCGAAATCGGTATATATCCTGATATAGCTCCCATATAAACCAATCTGCCTATTTGATTTTTCAAGCCGCAATTTTTGTCCGATTTGGCTGAAATTTGCCGTGTGGTGTTTTGTTATGACTTTTAACAACTGTGAAAAGTACGGTGCGAATCGGTCTATAACCTGATATAGCTCCCATATAAACCGATCTCCCGATTTAACTTCTCGAGCCCTTTCAAGACGCAATTGTTGTTTAATGTGGCTGAAATTTTGCATGCTATGTTCTGTTAAACCTTCCAACAACTGTGCCAAGTACGGTTGAAATTAGCCTATAACCTGATATAGCTCCCATATAAACCGATCTCCCGATTTGACTTCTTGAGCCCCTGGAATCAGCAATTTTTGTCTGATTTGGCTCAAATCTTGCAGATAGTCATCTGTTATGACTTCCAGCGACTGTGCCAAGTACGGTCCAAATCGGTTTATAACCTGATATAGCTCCCTTATAAAGCGTTCTGCCGATTTGACTTCTTGAGCCCTTGCAAGCCGAATTTTTTGTCCGATTAGGCTGAAACTTTGCATGCGGTGTGTCAATAGCCTAATCAGTCAATAGCCTAATATAGCTCTCATGTAATCCCGTCTCTCGATCATCCTTGTTCGGTGCCTGGAAGCTTTAATTTTCGCCAGTTTTACAGAAGTTTAGTATGTAGAATAAAGTTATGCCCCCCAACTAAATTTATTTTGAATAAATTTTTAGCAGAAACCATGGTGATGGGTTCCCAAGATTCGGCCCAGCCGAACTTAGCACGCTTTTACTTGATACTTGTTATGTATACAACATAGCTCTCATATGATCATAAAACAATCGTCCTGTTTAACTAGTAAGGTTAATTTTCATTCGTTCCTATTCAAGTTATCTTCCACTGTGTCCCATTGTCACGTAACACTTCTTCGAGAGGCGGGCTTACATTTGCACTGTAGCAAAATGTGGGTGTTTTAATTGTCACACAGTCAAGAGTCGAAAACTAACAGACCCTGATGGTTGTGCTTGGTGCCTCTACTGTAATGCAGTCGTCTTATTGCTACGTGCAACACGCACTCAATTTGAGAATCATTTTTGTTTTGCTTTGCCATAGTGAGAGAATGTCAATGACTTGTGAAATAACTTTTCCATTGAGGGTGGGTGTGAAATAATTGAATGACCATTAATTAGAATGATGGAAAACTAATGGAAATGCGGGTGAGCCACTAATTCTGTATTTACTGCAGATTAAATGAAATGATAGTGGAAAAGTTTCTATCTTAAAGCATTGAGAAAGATTTTAAATTTTGGAAATGAATGTAAAGCATCAAGAGAGGGGAAGCTGAATCTGAACCATACTTGAAGTGGGTGTCGGGGGGTCTTACACCAAACACTTTCGATTTCAGCGATATTCAGAAACTGAACAGGACCAAACTGCATGGTCTTATTTTTTTTTGTGCAAAATTTTATCTGTGCAAAATTTGAAGAGGCTAGCTTTACGCGTTCGACCGCTATCGTGAATTCGACAGTCGGACAGACGGACGGACATGGCTAGTTCGATTCAGAACCGGACCGGGCCCGCTCTGCTGCGCCTTGTATAACTCTTTAATATTATTAGCCAATCGCGGATATATGGGACTCGGTTTGTTTATTCCGTATAGACTGAAAAACGTCAGAACCGATTTTCTCGAAATTTTCGCATATTGTGTATGTTGGTCTGAAAGCAAACATAGGCTATATAATTTTTCGGTATCGGAAGAGGGACGGACCCTCCCCCTTATGCAAAAAATACAACCCAAAATCATAAGTTGGCCGATCGGGACAATATAGGTATCAAATAAAATATCGGGTGGAGGCGGATCCTCCCCCTTACCCCAAAAACGCCATCCATATCCGAAAGTGGTCCGACGGGCACAATAAGGGTATCAAATGAAAGGTATTGGGGATCAGGAAATGAATATGGTATTAAAATTTGGGTCCAAGTACCCAGCGGCCCACCTCCCAACCCCAAAACTCCCCCAAACAGACATATTGGACGATCATTTCAATGTGGGGCTCAAATGAAAGGTATTCGGGAGTAGATTTCGAATCTGGCATACAAAATCAGATCGAAGTATAGGAGGTCACGCCACCCCTCAAAAGCGCCATTAGGCAGTAGAATACAAATATGGCATAAAACATTAGGTCCAAGTAATGGGAGGTCACCCACCCCACAAATACCTCCAAATGGGCATATTAGCCAACCATGGCTATATGGGACTCCAATGAAGGTATTTGGTAGTATATTACGAATATGACATTAATATTTGAGTTCAAGATTAGGTGGCACTTTTCCTCCTAAAAATACGTCAAATGGGTTATTTGACCCATTATGGGACTTAAATGAAAGGTATTTCAGAGTAAAAAACTAATTTGATATCCAATTTTGGAGCCAAGTGTTTTGGGGTACGCCCTAAAGCACCCCCTAACCTGAACTTCATTTCCGTTGAGAATAAAGAACGAATTTGATATCTATTTTCAGTGCAAAATGCCGGTGGCCGCCCCAGCCTCAAAACACCCTCTAAACGGTTCATATTTACACAGCCATGGCAATATGGCGCTTAAATTAAAGGAATTTGGAAGGGCATCAGAAATTTGATATCCATATATGAGTCGAAATGTCTGAGGTGCCATCCCTCCCCCAATGAGAACATTACCCTAAGGAAGAACATTGCCACCAGGAACCGAGAAGGGGCAAATTCTCACACATCAATGAGTGCTTTCCGAATCAAGTTTAAAATCAATGATAAGGGACTTTTTATACCAGAGTCCGAATGGCGTCCCGCAGTGTGACACCTCTTTAGGGAACATATTTTAAATGACCATGCATGGCATTGTACGCAAATGTCGCCAACATTAAGCGGGGATAAACACCGCTTTGTTCGATGTCCTTGTCAGAATTCGAACGCGTTCAGCGTCATAGGCTACAATGGCACGAATTCGATATCCGCATTCAGGGCGAAGTTTCCCCAACTTAAGAAGATATAAGACAGTTAAAGAAGCCGCAGCGGAGCGGGCCTGGTTCGGCTACTATATAAATATGAGACTGCGCAGTGGAGCGGTTCAGCTAGTCATTTAAAATATTCATAGAGGAACAGAACGCTTTGCATGGAAAAAAAATAAATGAAGATTTTTTTTTTAAATAATTTTAATTGATCAAAACAGTTAATATTAACAGTGCCCCTCATAAAGTTAGAAAATAATTTTACTTTCACCTACTTCATCAACTTGTATTCTATTCTTTAGAACTACTAATGATTCAAAATGAGACTCGTTAGGTATAACAAAAATACAAATGGTAAAAATAGACTGAAAATACTGAATTTTCAGTCTATTTTTACCTAAGTGCAGAATTTTTATAAAACTGCTGATATGCTTATTCAGTCATCATTTTTAGACTACAATGTTTTTGTGGCCGTTTAAATTACATTCAACAAGCAACAACAACAACAACATGGAAACGAGTACGAAATGAATAATACATCTCATGTTTATGAAATATAAACGTCGATTACCAGAAGAGAATATTGTCGAAAGTAAAGCACTAAAGGGAGCCAACAAAAATAAGAGTCCGGAAACAAACGCCAGGCCAACTAGCCAATGATGATGTTTGCAATGTAAGTAAAAGTGTGCGCTATGGTCACGAATTCTCACTGACTTCATGATGATTACGCGGGCGATGATGCTGAGCTCAGCAGTTATGAACTATTTATTATATGCCATCGCACACAAAATCTACCAAAGAACCATTTGCGAAGATTGCAACAACACAAATGAAAAATGGCCAAAAATGTCGAAACCCAACAATTCATACACCAAAGAATGTTCATTGGTCATTCTCCCAAAAAAAAAAAAAAAAAACTGTGAAAAAGAAAGAATAAAAACGATATTGCACGAAATTATTCACTAGAGTGCTGAAGTATAAACTTCACCTATTAACACAATTTGACGAACATTTTTGGCCAGTTGGTAGTTGCCGAAAATGACCATCAGTTCGTACAATAACGCCTTTAAACGAGATGTGCTTAATTTATTTAAGGACTAATACCAAGGGGTACTTATTTACACCTAGAAAATTTTATTTACTAAAAAACCAAACATTTTTGGTGTAACTGTAAATGGGACAGCACATATTTTTTGCTAAAACAGCAAACATTTTCTGCTGTTTCTGTTGCCGGGCCGAACTTTGGATACCCATCATCCCGGGTATACATATATGTTAACCACCTTTTGTCATAATCCGCTGAGCCAACTGCAAATTTATGGTGCTATATTGATTTGGACCAAACCCGGCACGGATTGTGGTTTTATATATAAAGGGTGATTGTTAGCCATTAACTTTTAGGCAACACTGATTTAAACAGCTCACGCACGTTTCTTGTTTTCTTTCACTCTCAAACATCTTCAATTTGGTCCAAAATTTAACCATGCATCGTCTTACAAACGAACAATGCTAGCAATAATTGAGTTTTGTTATCAAGATGCGGGCTCTGTCAAGAATGTTCATGGTGTGCATCTTCCATTCAGCGACTCTGGTCATTTTTGGCTCAATGGGTACCTAAATAAGCAGAATTGTCGATTTTAGAGTGAAGATCAGCCACAAGCATAGCAAGAGCTACCAATGCTTGCAGAAAAAGTCAGAGTTTGGTGCGGTTTATGGGCTGGTGGCATCATTGGACCGTACTTCTTCAAAGACGATGCGAATCGTAACGTAGCTGTGGATGGTGAGCGCTATCGTGAGATGATATCCAACTTTTTTTTTCTGCCCAAAATGCAAGAGCTTGACTTGCATGACATGAGGTTTCAACAAGGCGGTGCCACATGCCGTACAGCACGCGTAACAATGGACTTATTGAGAGGCGAGTTCGGTGAAAATTTTATTTCACGTTCGAGATCGGTAAATTGGCCGCCTAGATCAAGCGACTTAACGCCTTTAGACTATTTTTTGTGTCTAAACAGACAAGCCCGCTTCAATTGACGCAATTGAAAGACAACAATGAAGCATTTATTCGTGGGATACCGGCTGAAATGTTGGAAAGAGTATGCCAAAATTGGACAAATGGACCAAGGTCCAGTCACGTTTAACATTTGCATGAAATAATCTTCAAACATGAAATTATATGGACCGCACTATCGATTCAAATAAAGATTTTATGCAGTGTGTTTTTTTTTGAAAAATTTTTCTATAGTTCTCAAAAAATCACCCTTTACAATTCACTGTTTAAAAAGGTTAAATAGAATATAGGCTAATCTGAACCATATAGGGCATGAATGTCGAAAATCCCAATTTAGGCCACTATACCAAATTTCAGCGGAATCGGATAACAAATGCGTCTTTTATGGGACGCAAGAGCTTACATCGGGAAATCAGTTTATATGGCTGCTATATCCAAATTTAGACAGATGGGGCCATATTGAACGCGGATATCGAAGGGCTTCACACAGCTCACTGTGCCAAATTTCAACAAAATCGGCTAATAAATGCGTCATTAACGGCCGCAAGACCTTAAGTCGGGAAAACGGTCTATATGGCAGCTATATCGAAATATATACCAATGGGGGCAGTATTGAATGCGGATGTCGAAGCGTCTAACACAGCACACTGTGCCAAATTTCAGCGAAATCGAATAATAAATGCATATGGGCCCAAGACTTGAAATCGGGAGAGCAGTCTATATGGCAGCTATATCCAAATACAGCCCGATCCTGACCATACTCAGTACGAAAGTCGAGGATCCTAAAGCCTCGGTATGAAAATCGAGGCACAATGTGTGCCAAATTTCAGCGAAATCGGATAATAAGCATGACTTTAATGAGTCTAAGACCTTAAATCGGCAGATCGATTTATATAGGGGCTATATCAAGATATAGTCCGCCTTCGACCTTAACACGCCTATGGGTAAAAAAAAGCATGTGCAAAGTTTCAGCGAATTATATCCATTTTTAAAGCCTGTAGAGTGATTTCAACAGACATACGGACGGACAGACGGAATGGCAAAATGCATATACCCCTATTCTTCGGTGCTAGGTATAACCAGTAAAAACGTGCTAAGTTCGGCCAGGCCGAATCTTATATACTCTCCACCATGGATTACATTTGTCAAGTTATTTGGACGGATTCTCTTTAAAGGCAGAAATTAAAAAAAAGGATAATGGAAGGTCATAACGAGAAATGCCCATGGGATTTTATATGCAAGGATACGAATGGCTTCCGCTAGGGCCGTAAGAAGTATATCCGGGAGATCGGTTTATATGGAAGCTTTATCAGATTAAGGACCGATTGGAGCCAAATTTGGTACATAAGAGTTGCGGCCACTAGCGGCTTAAGAAATATATTCTATATTCATGAGATTGGTTCTCATGGGAGCTATATAAGGTTTTGGACCGTTTGAAACCAATACCTGGTGCATCGAAAAAATCTTCGTGCTAAATTTCAGCCAAATCCGATGAGAATTGCGTCCTCTAGAAGCTCAAGAAGTCAAGACTCAAGATTAGTTTATATGGCAGCTGTATAGACCAATTTGGCTCATTTACATCCCAACCATCCTACACTAATAGAAAGATTTTGTGCAAAAATTCAAGCGGCTAGCTATACTCTCCCGAAGTTAGCGAGCTTTCGACAGACGGACAGACATAACTAGATCGACTTAAAATGTGATGACGAACAAGAATATATATACGTGATGGGGTCTTAGACGCATATCTCGAGGTGTTACAAAAGGTATGACGAAATTAGTATACCCCCATCCTATGGTGGATGGTATCAAAAATTTCGATATATCTCCGATATAAACCGATCTCCCAATTTGACTTCTTGAGCCCCTGGAAGCCGCAATTTTCGTACGTTTTGGCCGAAATTTTGCAGTGGTGCTCTGTTATGACTGCCAACAACTCTGCCTTGTACGGTTAAAATTTGTGTATAACCTGATATAGCTCCTCTATAAACCGATCTCCGAATTTGATTTCTTCAGCCCTTACAAGCTGCAGTTTTTGTCTGATTTGGCTGAAATTTTTAATATGTGCTGTGTGGCATATGGCCAAGTGCTGTTGAAACCACATGTCCTCCAGGTCCATATCTTCCGATTCAGGCCAAAAAACAAGTAACAACGGCAGTGCCGAACTTAACTCCACTACCATATCCATAGTAATATCTAAATAGGGACTGGCCTGGATCATATTTTATTCAGGTCCAGAGATCACGAGGATCTATACAAGTCACAGTTTCAACGAAATCAGGCAATAAATATGGTCTTTATGGTCTATATGGCAAAATCGGATAATGAATGTGGCTTTTATGGGCCTAAGACCCTAAATAGGCGGATCGGTCAATATGGCCAATATATCAAGATATAGTCTCCAACAAAGACCTGTAAACCCGAGCAGATAAAGAAAATGGAAAAAGTTGGAACATACAACTTTGACATAGTCAGCAACTTTATCTACCTCGGCATCGCCGTAACCGAGGGCAGCAGTTTTGAAATGGCTTACAGATGCTATTGTGTTGCCCAAAAAGTAATTGAGGATTTTTTAAAAGAAGAAGGGCCTTCTTTTTGTAGTCGAGTCCGAACGGCGTATCGCAGTGCGACACCTAGTACCTCACAAATGTTGCCAGCATTAAGAGGGGAAAACTACCGTTGAAAATTTTTTCTGATGGTCTCGCCAGGATTCGAACCTAGGCGTTCAGCTTCATAGGCGGACATGCTAACCTCTTCGCTACGGTGGTCTATGTGGCAGCTCTATTCAAATATGGTCCGATTTGACCCGTTTAACTTAACCTGCGTGCAGCAAAAAGACGTATCTGTGCCAAATTTCTATTGTAGAGTGATTACAACAGACGGACGGATAGTCGGACATACACACGGACTTGGTTAAATCGCTTTACAATTTTACGTCGATCCAAAATATATACACGTTGTAGGGTAGGTATTGGATATTTCGATGTGTTGCTATCCTTTGGTGGTATTGTGCGGTAGAGTTGTCCATTCAAGGCAACGTGACGATTGGCTATGTTGATGAAAAAGTATGGCCCAATTACGCCGCCGGCAAGCAAACCGCACCAAAAAGTTATTTTTTTTTAATGAAGTGTTGATGCGTGAAGAAAATTTGGAGACTGAGACTGCATTTCTAATGTGATGTAGGGTATCAAAAGCTCGGCTTAGTACGACTTTAGCCCGTCCTTAGTTATTTCAATTGAAAACTTTTTTACAAAATTTAAATTAGCTAAAAAGAAGAGGTTTCATCACATTTCATTTCTTTAGTAAGAATAAATGATCTTTCTCTGTTTTTTCTACTTCTTTGCCATTTCCTTTTTCGTCCCTGCATTTTTGATCCATATTTTCAAATTTTTATTTCACTTTCACTCCCATTTTGCCTAGTTGGTCTCATTTGTTCAGTATGGGAATATTTTAATGACTGCAGTGTGCTATGCGGCAGATGCTTTAAACAAAAAGTCGGAAAAAAGTAATCCAAAATATTGTTTTAATTTATGAGAATCATTTGGCGTTTTTGTTATTTGCACTTTGCGTTCGCTCCTTTTTTTGTTGGTAATTAAATTTAATGTTGATGACAGTGAATTAACTTTTTTTTCTGTGTGCGTAGGGATTTCACCATGGCTTTGTGATTTGGATTTATTTTGCGGATTTAATTAGCCAGACAATTAAGTTATGGCCAAGCCAACAAAAAACCACTAAAATGATGCTTGAAATCTAGTCTAAAGCAACTGAAATTGGTTTAGCCATAAAGCGGGAAAATTAAAAATGATTTTTTTTAAGCATAAGGAAGAAAGAAGAAATTGTAACGGAAAGAAAAAAAATGCAACGTTACAAATGATTGGTAATTCTAAGTTTGCTTCGATTTTTTGTGAAGAAAGCCTAAACTTGAGAAAACTTTTGACCCATCCTAACCACATTATTTTTCAGTCCATACCCTACCAACCTTTTTCATTACTTAGAAAGAGTGTTCTTCCCCGCGATGAATAGAACAATCTTCTGGAAGATGTTTACGCAATTTTTCTTCCGTATGAGTCGCGAAACACTCTTCTACGATATCATTGGACATTCCATTGCGTGTGCGTACATTTAAGCAACTCTTCGCCACGATTTTCTTCGCCATTGAGTTATAATCGTCTGTATGACTCATGAAACACTCTTCTAGGTTATCATTACACAATCCATTGCATATGCCGAAGATTTAGCAACTCCTCGAGACGATTCTCTCACAACCCATTGCGTTAAAATCTTTCATATGACTCGTAAAACACTCTTCTAGGTTAACATTGGGCAATCCTTGGCGTGCACAGAAGTTTTAACAACTCTTCAAGACTATTATTACGCAATCCATTATGTTATAATCCACCAGAAGATTTATTTATTAATCACCTAAGTTAAATCTTGGCGATTGTTTTTATCTTCAAACTTGGTGCGTTTAGGACTTGTATTGAATTATGTTATTCGATGTCTTGTTTTGAGCGGACTAATCTCACAACACCAATAATAATTCTCACTTGGCTTAGATGACGATTCGTAGTTATCTGAAGCGCAATTTTTTTATACTCTTCACCATAGGTAAGGGGTATACTAAACTCATCATTCTGTTTGTAACTCCTCGAAATATTCATCTAAGACCCCATAAAGTATAAATATTTTTGATCGTCATGACATTTTAAGTCGATCTAGCGATGTCCGTCCGCCTGTCCCTTCCATCTATCTGTCAGTCCGTCCGTCTGTTCATCCGTCCGTCTATCTCTCCAAAGCGCGCAAATTTTCGAAGGAGTAAAGCGAGCCACTTGAAATTTTGCACAAATACTTTTTATTAGTGTAGGTCGGCTGGGATTGTTAATGGGGCATATCGGTCGGTGTTCTGATATAGATCTTGGATCTTGATTTCTTGAGCCACTAGAGAGCGCAATTCTAATCCGATTTGGCTGAAACTTTGCAAGAGGTGTTTTGTTATGATTTTCAACAAATGTACTAAGTGTGGTTCAAATCGGTCCATGTTTTGATGTAGCTGCCATATAAACCGATCAGGGGTCTTGACTTCTTGAGACTCTAGAGGGCGCAATTCCTATCCAATTTGGCTGAAATTTTGCATGACGTGTTTCGTTATGACTTTCAACAACTGTGCTCAGTATGGTTCAAATCGGTCAATGTTTTGATGTAGCTGCCATATAAACCGATCTGGGGTCTTGACTTCTTGAGGCTCTAGAGGGCCAATTCCTAGCCGATTAGGCTGAAATTTTGAACGACGTGTTTTCTTATGACCTTAAAGAACTGTTGTTAGTATGGTGCAAATCAGTCGATAGCCTTATATAGCTGTTAGAATTTTTGAGCCACTAGAGGGCGCGTTACCTATCCGATTTGGCTGAAATTTTGCATGAGGTATTCTCTTATGACCTCAAAGATCTGTGGTTAGTATGGTGCAAATCAGTCGATATCCTTATATAGCTGACATATATACCGATCTGGGGTCTTGATTTCTTGAGCCACTAGAGGGGGCAACTCTTATCCGATTTGGCTGAAACTTTGCAAGAGGTGTTTTGTTGTGATTTTCAACAACTGTACTAAGTTTGGTTCAAATCGGTCTATAACCTGATATAGCTGTCATATAAACCGATCTGGGGTCTTGATTTCTTGAGCCACTAGAGGGCGCAATTGCTATCCGATTTGGTTGAAATTTTGTAAGAGGTGTCTATAACCTGATATAGCTGTCATATAAACCGGTCTGGGTCTTGACTTCTTGAGTCTCTAGAGGGCGCAATTCTCATTCTATTTGGTTGAAATTTTGAATGAGGTGTTTTGTTATGTTATGTTATGTTATTTTTTAGTCCATGAACGAACTCTATTGATTTTGAAAAAAATCGGTCCAGATGTAGATATAGCTCCCATATATCTTTCATCCGATGTGCTCTTCTAAAGCTGTAGAAGCCACAATTTTGATCCGATCCTGACAAAATTTCGCACAATGTGTTTTTTTTGACGTCTTAATATATGGCAAAATTTCATTAAAATCGGATCAGATTTAGATATAGCTCCCATATATATCTTTCATCCGATGTGGCTTTTTAAGTCTTTGGTATCCATAATTTTGGTCCGATCCTTACGAAATTCAGCATAAAATATTTCGTGTGACGTCATAATGTGTGGGCAAAATTTCATCAAAATCGGGTCAGATTTGGATATAGCTCCCATATATATCTTTTATCCGATTTGACCTATTAGGGTGTAGAAGCCACAATTTTGGTTCGATCTTTACCAAATTTGGCATGAAATGGTTTTTGTGATGTCCCAATATAAGTTGAAAATTTCATTTAAATCGGATCAGATTTAAATATAGCTGCCATATATATCTTTCATCCGATATGGCTTTTAAAGCTGGAGAAGCCACAATTTTGGTCCGTTTTTTACCAAATTTGGCATGAAGAGATTTTTTTGACGTTCCAATATATGTCGAATATTTCATCAGATTCGAATCAGATTTAGGTATACCTCTTATATATATATATCTTTCATCCGATTTGACCTACTAAGGCAGTAGAAGCCACAATTTTGGTCCGATCTTTACCAAACTTGGCATGAAGTGGTTTTTGTAATGTTCCAATATATAGTATATGCAAAATTTCATCAGATTCGGATCAGGTTTAGCTATATATTATATATTGGGTTGCCCAAAAAGTAATTGCGGATTTTTCGTATAGTCGGCGTTGACAAATTTTTTCACAGCTTGTGACTCTGTAATTGCATTCTTTCTTCTGCCAGTTATCAGCTGTTACTTTTAGCTTGCTTTAGAAAAAAAGTGTAAAAAAGTATATTTGATTAAAGTTCATTCTAAGTTTTATTAAAGATGCATTTACTTTCTTTTAAAAAATCCGCAATTACTTTTTGGGCAACCCCAATAGCTTCCATACATAATTGATATGCGCTTTTAGATCTACTAAGCGAATAACGCGCAAGCCTTTAAGAGCAATATTTAAGAAATATTCCAAAACACTTATTTGTTACTCCTCCAGGCGAGTAATGCGCAACTCTTCTAGAAGAGTATTTTATTGATCTTCCAAAACACTCATTTGTTACTCGCCCAAACGATTCTTGTGCGATTCTAAGATCTTCCAAGACTTTTCTTACTTACTCTTAAGCGACTCACATAGAAGAATCGCTAAACACTCTTCCAGAAGAGTCGTTTTGATGACACAACTCCCAACAAAGGGTGAATCGTCTACGACTTTTAGACGAGCTCTTCCGCGATCGTATCCTTTTTCTAGAAGAATCGCGGAAGATTTTTTCGCGATCAAAAATGTTTGCAGGGTGTGTGTATATTTGCCCAGAGCTGCTGTATAACAATCAAAAAGTCAGAGTCTGGATTATACACTGCATTAGTAAGGATTTTCAATATGATCGTATTTCTTTCTCACCAGCTTACAATATTAAACACTAAGCTTGTCTCCTCAATTACTTTTCATTTATGCAGCTCATTAAAAAAAAAATCCAATAAAACTATTGCATTGAGTTTATTCTTTTTGTTACTTCTTATTAGAAAGATTTAATTGTAGCATTTATTAATTTACGGAAACATTTAAAGCTTACTGCCAGTGGGCCATCACCATCGCCAGTAATGACATCAAGTGTGAAAGACGCATTACAGCAAAAGCACAGTAGTCAAGTGTCTGTCTGACATTGTAGTTAATTAAATGTCACGATAACAACGATGCTCAGTGGCATTATAATTAACATTGGAAAATCACAAATCTCCATGAACTTTTAGATAATTCCACTGCCTTTGTGTAAAACAAAGCCAGAAATGGGAAACAGATTTTACAAAATCATTGACATCAACATTCTCAAATGTTGCCTACCTCATCCGCACTTTCAGTCTCAAATACCCCTCCACAACCATTTGACGGTTGGTCCACTCACTGACCAGCATCAACAGTCAAACATATGCACACACACAATCAATGTCAATCACTGCCATTGCAATTATTTATGGTTTCAATCCGAATACCAGTGAGTGAGTGCGAGTCCATTATTAAATAATAGACACTTCCAAAAATCATGAAGTAAAGCATGATCCACAAATTATTTCATTTGGCGCCATACCGAGTGCACAGTTAATGAACTTCACACTTTGTGTGAGAAGTTCATGTTACAGATCAACTACTTACAAAAACAATTACACAAGGGCTTATTAATGCAAATTGTTTAAGAGAAAACGAAGTTCAGAAGAAACCAAATATGGAGCAGAAAGCGGGAATGGCACACAAGGGTCGGGAATGAAAAAAAGTGCATACAATTCCGTTAAACAAAGAAGTACAACAAACGCATTATATTTGACAGCATTGAAATTTTTGTACCATTTTATTAACCCATAGCAGCTTCAACAAAATATAGTCCGATCATACTCGGTACGGAAGTCGGGGGGGCCTAATACAATTCTAAATTTTAACAAAATCTGATAATAAATGTTCCTTATTCAAAATTTGGTATTATTTCTCAGCTAATATTGTTAGTATCCAAGTTGCACCATATGCACATAAAGTTCCAAGGAATAAGAGCCTCACCCTTTCTCTAAATCTTTTATTTTACAAAATTCATTTTTCACTTTTTTTCACCGAGATATTGATTTTTTTCTTGCAACACCTTTCTTCACCTAGTCAAAATGAGGTCCAAATAGCAGCAAGTCGGCTGAAAAACAATAAGGCAGCAGGAGACGATGGCTTGCCGGCTGAACTAGTCAGACGGGAGGCGACTCGTTGATAAGGCGTATGCATCAGCTCGATTGGAACCTCAGCATACTATGTGCCGTACACAAGAAAGAGGACTAGACGGTATGTGCCAACTAAGAGGAAAAAGAGAAATAAGTCTCCTCCTCATCGCATACAAGATACTATCGAGCGTACTGTGTGCAAATTCGCCCATGAACATTCCATTAAAGAACAGGGGTAAACTTCTCATATATCAATGAGTGCTCAATGGTAGCTGGCCCACTTTCTATAGACGTGTGCGTGCACCGCTGAAAAATTTTGTTCTGATGATCCCGCCGAACTTGAACATAAGCATTCAGCGTTATGGGCGGACATGCTAACATCTGCGCTACTCTATTTAAGATTGAAACCTTAAGCCAACAAAATAATTGGCCCGTAGCAGTACGGCGGAGGCCACCGTAGCGCAGAGGTTAGCATGTCCGCCTATGACGCTGAACGCATGGGTTCGAATACTGGCGAGACCATCAGAAAAAAATTTCAGCGGTGGTTTTCCCCTCCTAATGCTGGCAACATTTGAAAGGTACTTTGCCATGTAAAACTTCTCTCCAAAGAGGTGTCGCACTGGGGCACGCCGTTCGGACTCGGATATGAGCTTAAAACTTGAATCGGACTGCACCCATTGATATGTGAGAAGTTTGCCCTGTTCCTCAGTGGAATGTTCATGGGCAAAATTTGCAATTTTACCAGTGTGGCTTTGGATTTTGTAAATCCACCATAGATCAGATATTTATACTGCGCCAAATCCTGGAAAAGACCCGAGAAGGGTAAATCAACAACTATCTATATTTTCGTTGACTACAAAGACGCCTTCGACAGCCCTAAAAGTTCAAAGGTATTTTAACCCATGTCTGATTTTGGTACCTCTGCAAAATTAATAGACTTTGCAGTATGACCCTTGGCACACTCATCATGTGATGTCTTTAATATTTTGTTGGACATCATTACACGAGAAGCAGGTGTGAATAGGCATGGCATACTACTCACAAGATATGCTACTCCCCTATGCCGACGACATCGATGTTATGGGATTATCGGAAGAAGCAATTGCAGCTTTTTAGGTATCTAAAGAGAATCAGCGAAAATGGGGTTGACATTAAATTGGTCTTTTGGATAGCCATATCCAAATATAGACCGATCAAAACCATATATGCTTGGATGTCGAAAAATCGAACATAAGTCATTGTGTCAAATTTCTGCGAAATCGGATTATAAAGACTTTAAATCGAGAGATCCGTCTATATGGCAGCTATATCCAAATCTGAACGAATCTGGGTCAAATTGAAGATGGATGTCGAAGGGCCTAACACAACTCACTGTCCCAAATTTCAGCAAAATCGGATAATAAATGTGGCTTTTATGGGCCTAAGACCCTAAATCGGCGGATCGGTCAATATGGGGGCTATATCAAGATATAGTTTCCAACAAAGACCTGTAAACCCGAGCCGATAAAGAAACTGGAAAAAGTTGAGACCTACAACTTTAACATAGTCAGCAACTTTATCTACCTCGGCATCGCCGTAACCGAGGGCAGCAGTTTTGAAATGGCTTACAGATGCTACTTTGGATTGAGCAAGCAGCTGTGGAGCAAAGCCACCTCTCGGGATATGAAAATTAAACTTTACAAGAAAATGATACTGCCTGTGCTGTTGAATGGCTCCGAAGCATGGGTACTTGGCATACCAGATGAGGTAGTACTTGGAGTGTTTGTGAGAAAAATCCTTCGCCAAATATTGGGTTGCCCAAAAAGTAATTGCGGATTTTTTAAAAGAAAGTAAATGCATTTTTAATAAAACTTAAAATGAACTTTAATCAAATATACTTTTTTACACTTTTTTTCTAAAGACAGAAGAAAGAATGCAATTACAGAGTCACAAGCTGTGAAAAAATTTGTCAACGCCGACTATATGAAAAATCCGCAATTACTTTTTGGGCAACCCAATATATGGGCCAGTTTGCATTGATGGAGAGCTTTGCCGACGGATTAACTACGAACTTTACGAGGATAGCTAAGCGCATCAAAATACAACAGTTGCTTTGGCTAAGTCATGTTGTCAGAACGAATAAAGAAGCTCCAACGGGGTCTTAGACGAATATTTCGAGGTGTTCCAAACGAAATGACTAGATTAGTATAACCCCATCCTATTGTGGTGGGTATAAAAACTTCTGTTCCGCAAGAAGAAGAAGACAATGGAAAGGCGTGAGTGTTAGCGAATTGAAATGTACAGGAGTCTGAACGATGTCCGAAAATATTACCTAAGAATCAAACATCAAACCGATGGCTTTGGTGTAGGCGCATATTTTGCAGAGGCAAAGGAGAAAATTTGGTAACTTATACAGATAGTGTGCTTGAGGATACCGCAGAGTACGACATCATCTGATGCACTGAATTTAATGCCACATCTTACGCCTCTGGACATTGTGGCTAAACAAACTGCAGCGACATCTGCCGTGAGGTTAAGGGAGCTTTCTCATTGCTCATGTGACTGCTACGGACACTGCGTTTTCATTGATAAAATATCCGATATTCCAGGTTGTGTGGATTATACCCTACGATATCCCTGGTAGCAGAAGTTACATAGACTTCCATACGTATGGTTCCAAACTAAACGACCAGGTGGGCTTTGAGGTGTACTCTAAAGATCTAGAGCTGGTCATATCGAAAAGGTTACTCGACCACTGCACAGTGTTTATCAAGCGGTTCGAAAACTTAAAATGGCGGTTCGAAAACTTAAAATGGCCATATCTCCTAAACTAAGCGTCCTACAGCAAAACTAAGGTTAATTCGTGATCACTTCGAAAAATTCAAAATTTTTGGTTCGAAGTCTTAAAATGGCCATATCTAGGAACATAGGAACTATGGTACATATTCCTGGGATACTGGAATCTGTGGGTATGCCTCTAGCGGCATGTAAGCTAAGTTTTCAGGACCAGGCCCAAAGAACAACGAATGACAGATGGTCACAAATAGGGGGCTGTGAGCATTCCAAAACTATGTGGCCTAATTTAGACTTATAGAGGTCTACTGCTTTGCTGTCATTGGCTAGAACAGATGTCTCAGTCATTGTGTCCATCATGACAGGTCACCGTCTAATCGGAAAACATGCTGACAGACTGAAGCTGTGAGGACATCAAAGAAGAAGAGACTATTGACCACCTTCTGTGTGTGTATCCCGCACTAGCAGTCAGAAGGAGTTCCACTTTAGGTTATCATTTCTAACCTTCCTGTTCCTGCCTGGTTTAGCGGATGTGAACATGCGCAAGTTATTGGGCTGTTTAGAGCGATCTGGATGGTTTAACGGTTGGAATTACTTCCTACCGTTAAACCTTCTTCTGTTCCTGAGGTATCACAATGGGCAAAAATGTCTAAGTGAGACTAATGGCAGACAGTCTCTTAAACCTTATCTAAGCTAAACTAACCTACCGTAGAACCAATGCTTGATAATGCTATAGAAAGTTTACCTCCTAGTCTGAATGAGGTCCAAGTAACAGTGACCCGACTGCAAATCAATAAGGCAGTAGGAGCCGATGGGTTGCCCGCTAAACTATAAATGACCGAAGGCGACACGGATCCTTGATAATGCTATAGAAAGTTTACCTTCTAGTCTTAGGGAGATCCAAGTGGCAGTGACTCGACTGAAAATCAATAAGGCAGCAGGAGCCGATGGGTTGCCCGCTAAACTATAAATGACCGAAGGCGACACAGTGATAAGGCGTATGCATCAGTTTGTCTGTGCTATTTGGCTAGAAGAACACATATCCAATGATTGGAATCTCATCATACTATGTTCAGTTCACATGAAAGAAGACAAGACAGAATGGACCAAGTACAGAAAAATAAGTCTCCTTCCCATAGCATACAAATTATTCGCTAGGGTGCTATAAGAATGATTAAAATCTAAAGTATGAGATAATTGGGCCTTATCAAAGTGGATTTGGACCTGGAAAATCAACCACAATATCCTGTTGGATGCAATCGGCCCATGTTGCAGATGATCGATGAGCATGAAAATTTAATCTAAGTTCGTATAGTGGAACAAATATTCTGACATAGCCAATTGGAAAAACTTACCAATAAGTATTTTTAGATATATAAACATTCATCAACTTTTAAGTTATCAAATAAAGGTATGTACCTGAAAAAGATAAAATTTAAAAAAACTATTAGCATTTTATATAACTACAACATAACTACAATCCAAAGAAATTGGATTTCCAATTTATAATTAATATTTTTATTCACATAATAATTTATTAAATTTCGTTGGCGTTTAAGCTTTCACATACAAATATAAAAAATTCATAAAATATACATAATGCTAGTTTTTTTATTAAAAAAGTTCACGATTTGCCTTCATTCCAGTTGAACTAAGAGGACATTTTCATGTCACTGATTCTATCAGAAATTAACAACATTCTGTGAAAATATTATATATGCATTCATTCCCACGGAATTATTGTTTAAATTAATATGTTAAATAAGTTTTATAAAACAACAACAAAATAGTGTTCAATGGTGTGGACAGTATTTTCTTGCAATGCATTTGCATGAATAAAATGATGGCCACAATACACCATAAACAAATAATCCTAGCGAGTTATCGAAAACAAGTGATATAAAATAAAATTGTCATTTTTTAATAATTCATGCTATAAATAAGGTTGATTATTATGTGAATAAGTAAAAGCGTGGCACGTTCGGTCGTACCGAATGTTATATACTATCCACCATGGATTGCTTTTGACAAGATCCTTACCCGGTATTTCTTTATAGGTGAAAAAGGATAACGGATAAGAATGCTATTGGAGCTTCATTAGGTTATGGACCGATTCTGTCCTGGAGTGGGTCTGGATGTTGGAGATTATAGGAGATAACATTTTGCAAAATTTTAATCGGCTAAGAATTGCCGCCAGAAGTATAATCGGGATATCGCTTTATATAGTAGACTAGCTGACCCGGGCCCGCTCCGTTGCGCCTTCTTTTACTTTATATGGAACAAAAGTTTCCTTGGAATATTTATTTTCGAAGATCTTTTAGTGAAATACATGACTAAGAGTTTAAAAATACAGGTGCCTTTATCTGAATCCCATATGATCTTTATTGGTCTCCGAATTTAAGTTTGGATGTAAGGTGTACTCCATTCTTGAAATACTTCATTTCAGCCTGATATTCTCACATGGCCCCAAAATAGGTTATCAAATTTGATTTCTAATCTCATTTAAATTTCTTGCAAAAAGCTTGCAAAAGTCAGCAAATATGTCCGGTTTGGGGTATTGGCCCTAAAACTATGAATATTAAGTTCTACTCTCTTTAAGACCCAAATTGTCTTGGTGAGCAAATACGTCCTATTGGGGGGTTGTTATGGTGGTGGGACGTCCGCTAGACATTTGGCCCCTAATGTTGATATCAGATACGTGGTCTACTCCCACATACTTTTAATTTGAGCCCCATATTTCCATAGTCGGCAAACATGACCGGCTTGGGGGTGCTTTGGGAGATGGGCGGCCACTCAGTGAGTTGGCCTTGAAAACGGATTCGTGTTCCACTTTAAAAACCCTCTTATTCAGCCTCATATTGCAAAAGTCAGCAAATACTTCCTATTTGGGTGGTGTTGTGGGGTTGCCGTGGCCCCATAGACACTTTTCCCGAATATTGATATCAAACTCGTGCTTGACTCCCAAAGACCTTTCATTCCCGCCCCATATTGCTATAGTCGTAAATTTGTCCCCTTTGGGGGATGTTTTTGGTGATGGTGGTGGTTTGCTCAGATTCGTATTCTACATTCAAATACCTTTTATTTAAGACCCATATTCCCGTGGTCAGTAAATAAGTCCAGTTTTGGGGAAGGGGTGGACCCCCAGAAAAGTGGTCCCACATTTGGATATGAGATTCGTATTCTACTCGCAAATAGCTTTCATTTGAGTCCCATATTGCCATGGTCGGTAAATATGTCCGATTTAGGGATGTTTTGGCTGTTGGGGTGGTCCCCCTAGCACTTGGTCCGACAATTGGATATCAGATACGTTTTCCTATCTTACATACCTCTTATTTGAGTCCCATATTGCCGTGATTGGTGTAAATATATGTTTGGTAGGTTTAAGGGTGGGGGGAGGGTCCCCCCTTCAGATATCAAAAAATGTCGGTTCAGCTGTTTCTGAGTTTATAACGAAAACACAAAAATATACAAACAAACCTACAAACAAACACAAATTGATTTTTATATATAAGAAGAAGATATATCTGAACATGGACTGATTTGGGCCACTTACAATCTCAACCGACTTACATAAAACAAGTTATAGTCCGATACGGACCATAAATGAATGCTGAACATTGTAGAAGTCATTGTGTAATATTTCAGTTCATTCGGATGAGAATTGCGCCTTGTAGGGGCTCAAGAAGCAAAATCGGGAGATCGGTTTATATGGGAGCTGTATCAAGCTATTGATCGATTCAGACCATATTAGACACGTATGTTGAAGGTCATGAGAGAAGCCGTTGAACAAAATTTCAGCCTAATCGGACGAGAATTGCGCCTTCTAGAGGCTCAAGAAGTCAAGACTCAAGATCGGTTTATATGGCAGCTATATCAAAACATGAACCGATTTAAACCATATTTAGCGTAGTTGTTGAAAATGCTACCAAAACACTTCGTGCAAAATTTCAATAAAATCGGACGAGAATTGCGCACTCTAGAGGCTCAAGAAGTCAAGATCCAAGATCGGTTTATATGGCAGCTATATCAAAACATGGACCAATTAGACCCATTTACAATACCCACCGACGTACACTAATAAAAAGTATTTGTGCAAAATTTCAAGCGGCTAGCTTAACTCCTTCGAAAGTTAGCGTGCTTTCGACAGACAGACGGACGGACGGACAGACGGACGGACATGGCTAGATCGACTTAAAATGACATGACGATCAAGAATATATATACTTTATGGGGTCTTAGACGCATATTTCGAGGTGTTCCAAACAGAATGACGAAATTAGTGTACCCCCATCCTATGGTGGAGGGTATGAAAAGCATTTGTGTAAAATTTCAAGGAGCTAGCTTTATTCCTTTGAAAGTTCTAGTGCTTTCGACAGACGGACGGACAGACGGAATGATGAGATAAGTAAACCCCCGTCCTATGTTGGTGGGTATAAAAATATTATTGGAAAATAAAACCATAAACCGAGGGATGCGCAGGAAGTGAAAATGCTGCAGATGCGGTCCGACCGCTAAACAGAAGAGAGGCGTATTGACATAAGCTTCGATATTCAGTCTATACCGTTTTCCCTTGTAGACCTCAGAAGTGGAAGTGGAAACTGTGGAAGACATTGATATAAAAGTCGAGAGGATCACCAACAACCTCAACGACTCGCTTAAGTTTGCAAGTCCAAAAACCAAAACAAGCGCCAAACAACGACAGCCTTCGGAAGTGGTTAATATAGGTAAAAGGCGAAAGCCCCAGGACCGGGATATAGGAAATCTAGTCCGGCATGGGATAGTTGTGAGCACTACGCAGTCGGGAGATCGGACCCCGATCTGTGTAGTGTTTATTGCTGTCACGAGAAGCTTAGCTGGAAGCTACCGGGCGCGTCTACAGGTAGTGTATAGTGGAATGCTTCATATGAAGTGGCTGCAACGACAGCCGCGGACAATCAGCGATATCGAGCGGAAAGTTTCAGTGGGAGGCCGGGCGGCACCAACTCTTGCACAAATACTGAGAGAGAGTGAGAGAGAAATGATAAGGCGAGTTATTGGCGCCATTAAATAACCAATGACCACCCTGTTCTCACGGCGATCGGTCCTTTGGACCGGAACGAGCTTGCTCACCTACAGAGGCTTTTTTCAATCAACCAACACACAGTGGATGAACCCTATATATGCGTTGCGTTGGAAAGGATAGTTAGAGATCGGAGGAGGAAAAGACTAGTGTTTATTGACATTTGCTTTAAAATTTTGGATGTCGTATGTAGCTGGAAAGACATCTACCGAATGTCGATTCCACATACGAACCGTCCTTGCGAAAAAAGAATTCTCTCGGTAGAGCTTGGTCCGATCAGCTGGCCAATCGATTACAAACCGGTGAGCGCTTCTAGAAGATCTGGTATTTCTGACAAATGACCTCAGGTCAGGAATCAGAAGACTGATTTCCGAAGGACATACACCGTGGAAGAAGAAGGAAGTTCGATAGAACAGCGCCACATAACCCACATTTCGATAATGTTCAAGGGAAACAATAGAGTTGGATACCCCTTTCATCTTCAATCAACACCAACGCCCGCCTCTGGACACGTTAAAGCAGCTCCAAGGATAATATGTGTGAGTTACATTCCATTTTAGGCCTGATGTACGTAATATTAAGAAGATCAAAAGTAGTGAAATATTTCTTACACCGCTTAAGAGAATCCAAGCACTTGAATGCTTCCTGATCAACGGACATCACATTGAATATTCATGCCCAGAACATCAAGAGCCTCTGACTGTTTGATATCTACACCGTCGATAGATATTGACGATTGTAAAGTGTCAGTGAATCGTTTGTGGGACAACAAGCAGCACTGCGTCTTGCGTGCATTAAAATCAACTCTGTTCATTCGACCCCACTCAGAAATGGTCAGCAAATCCTGGCAGAGTGTTATTGGGTTGCCCAAAAAGTAATTGCGGATTTTTCATATATTCGGCGTTGACAAATTTTTTCACAGCTTGTGACTCTGTAATTGCATTCTTTCTTCTGTCAGTTATCAGCTGTTACTTTTAGCTTGCTTTAGAAAAAAAGTGTAAAAAAAGTATACTTGATTAAAGTTCATTCTAAGTTTTATTAAAAATGCATTTACTTTCTTTTAAAAAATCCGCAATTACTTTTTGGGCAACCCAATATGTCCATAATCCGTCTCCTGTCTTCAATTTCTCGAAGACTAGGCTGTCATCCGCGAACGAGTAGATCGGATTCGAAGTCAGACCCAGCAGATCGTCAATGAAAATAAGAAAAAGAGAGGGAGAAAGGACAAAGCCTTGTGGTTCTCCTGTGGTCAATCTATAATCGTCAGATGAGAACCTATCTACAACAACGATCTCTGAACGAGTTATTTCCGACACCAAAAGCGACAAGCTTTTAAAGGAGTGCACCGTGCCAGATCCTATCAAATGCCTTGGAAATATCCAGAGCAACGACCTTAATCTCGCCGAACTAATGAAAAGAGGGATTCCAACGTTCACACAGGAATACCATCATGTCACCCGTGGAGCGATTTATGCGGAACCCATATTGTCGGTCGCTAAGCAGACCATTGGACTCTAAGTATCTCACAAGATGGTAACTGATCATGTTGTACACAACTTTGGAAAGCGCGGAGCGTAAAGCTATTGATCAGTAATTCGCAGGGTCTGTTGTTTCACCCTTCTTGGGGATAGGCTGCACGTTCCCAATCTTCCAACGCGACGGGAAAACATCCGCACGGTAAGCAAGGTTGATAAGATTGCGTAAAGGACGAGCGAGCGTCGAAGAACACTTGCATAAAACAAGTGAGAATATGTCATCCGGGCCGGGGGATTTATTTACCATGAGATCTGCAAGAACCCTTTTTGAGTTCACATGTTCGAGAATATATCTGAAGCAAGGAACTACAATAGATGTTGTTTATATCCATAGTGGTGGGTACCCAAAGTTCGGCAGGGCCGAACTTTATACTTTTAAACTTGCTGATACTAATTTTATCGTTGTTTCTATTTGTATGTCCTACACCATATGCTTTTATATTTAACTTGTACGCATTGTACCAATCAATCGTAATGATCGTTCCTGCAGAGGGGAGTTAGGAGCAGGGTGTTCCTTCTAGGTACTTGACCCAAAGTTATTAAAAATCTTATTTGTGTTTTGTTGTTATAATTAAGGTAAAACACAAAATGGCGCAAGTCCTTTTAACAATCTCTGATATGTCAAGGATATACATGGGAACCCCTTTCTTCGTTTAAAGTTGTATATAGATAACCCTAAACAACAGTTTGGTCTTTGAACTTTAATCCTTTTTGGAGTTTGGTTCTACTGATCCAATAGCATAACCCATCCTACAGATGGGCTGTTGTATGGTTTTAAGTATTGTATATTGACAAACTGTCCAAGGGAAAAAAATAGTCCTAATTCCGTGTGTCATTTTTCACTAAAATAACGCTGCTATTCAAATCCCAAACATAGCTGTAATTACAACAAATTCAAAATAAATGTATGACTCGGTATTTCTGGTAGTTTAGCGGCAATTTTCAGTGCCTGGTACGATAAGAATGCATGGCAATAATTACGCTTGACTCAAATTGCCACGCTGTGCAACTGACAGCTTAATTCTAAACAATCAACGACTTTCATTTGTTTTTCTGTCATGAAATTCCCACAAAAATGATCAAAACAGTTAAATAACTTGTGAAAGTGAATTGAATTTTCACATTTTTTTTGTAAAGTTACCTAATTGCGGTTTAATAATATGGTGAGCAGAAAATTGTCTATCAATCTCAGTCAATCTGCTATTTTCTAAATCAGAATAAGGAAAGATTTGCACCTAATGTGTTTTAATTGAAATGGAAATCTAGATGTACAATAAAATCCTTTATAGGAAACAGCAGAGATATCTACTAAAAATACAACGATTTGTTGTGTACAACGATTTCCAGCGAACATAGTTTACGAGGGGACGAGAATGGATATTTCAATGTGTCACAATCGGAATGGCAAAATGAATAAATCAAACCCATAGTGGTGCGTCAAACAAGGAAATACATGATAAGTTCGCCCGGGAACTATTGGGTTGCCCAAAAAGTAATTGCGGATTTTTCATATAGTCGGCGTTGACAAATTTTTTCACAGCTTGTGACTCTGTAATTGCATTCTTTCTTCTGTCAGTTATCAGCTGTTACTTTTAGCTTGCTTTAGAAAAAAAGAGTAAAAAAAGTATATTTGATTAAAGTTCATTCTAAGTTTTATTAAAAATGCATTTACTTTCTTTTAAAAAATCCGCAATTACTTTTTGGGCAACCCAATAAGTTAATGGCATTCCTCCCAACCGATATCATTGTTCCCACTCTATATTTGGTCTATGCCATTAACACAAACCCTCCGCAAGTCAAGTTTTTTGTATGGTTTCTCTTTATAAGCAGAAACTGAACAAGTAAAAAGGCATTAAGTTCGCCCGGGGCGAATTTTGGATACCCACCACCTCGGGTATATATGTAAATCCCATTTCGTCACAATCCGGTAAAAATTGGATAACTTAAGCACGCACATTCCCCACGGACATTGAGTGGTCTAATATATATGTCACTATTCGAGAACAAAATATTGATCTCTGTGGCAGATATTAGGTTGCCCAAAAAGTAATTGCGGATTTTTCTGGTCGGCCAAATGAAGTTGATGATGACCAAATCAAAGCATTAATCGAATTGGATCGTCATGTAACTGAGCGTGAGATAGGAGAGAAGTTAAATATACCAAAATCAACCGTTCATTATCACATAAAAAGTCTTGGACTGGTGAAAAAGCTTGATATTTGGGTACCACATGTATTGAAAGAAATTCATTTAACAAACCGAATCAACGCTTGTGATATGCACCTTAAACGCAATGAATTCGATCCGTTTTTAAAACGAATCATAACTGGAGATGAAAAATGGATTGTTTACAACAACGTTAGTCGAAAACGATCATGGTCCAAGCATGGTGAACCAGCTCAAACCACTTCAAAAGCTGATATCCACCAAAAGAAGGATATGCTGTCTGTTTGGTGGGATTGGAAGGGTGTGGTATATTTTGAGCTGCTTCCAAGGAACCAAACGATTAATTCGGATGTTTACTGTCAACAATTGGACAAATTGAATACAGCCATCATGGAGAAGCGACCAGAATTGGTCAATCGTAAAGGTGTCATATTCCACCAGGACAACGCTAGACCGCACACATCTTTGGTCACTCGCCAAAAACTGAGTGAGCTTGGCTGGGAACTTTTGATGCATCCACCATATAGCCCTGACCTTGCACCATCAGACTACCATTTATTTCGATCTTTGCAGAACTCCTTAAATGGTAAAACTTTCGGCAATGATGAGGCTATAAAATCGCACTTGGTTCAGTTTTTTGCAGATAATGGCCAGAAGTTCTATGAGCGTGGAATACTAAATTTGCCAGGAAGATGGCAAAAGGTTATCGAACAAAATGGCAATTAAATATTTGATTAAAGTTCATTCTAAGATTTATTAAAAATGCATTTACTTTCTTTTAAAAAATCCGCAATTACTTTTTGGGCAACCCAATATATCCAATTATAAACCGATCTGAACCATATTAAGGTCGGATATCGTGAGGCTCAGAAAAACTCACTGTTTCAAAATTTCAGCGAAATCTGGTCATTAATAAAGCTTTTATGGTCTTAAAATCGGTCTATATAACAGCTATATCTAAATATAGTCCTATCTGAACCATATTTAGGTCGGATGTTGGGAGGACTTAACCTACTCACTGTTTCAAATTTCCGTGAAATCGGGTAATAAATAAAGCTTGTATTGGCTTAGACCCCTTATCAGCAGATCGGTCTATATGGCAGCTATATCTAAATATAGTTCGATCTGAACCATATTTGGGCCGGGTATCAGGAGGCTAAAATTAATTCACTGTTTCAAATTTTAGCGAAATCGGTTAAAAAATAAAGCTTTTATGGGCTTCAGACCCTTTATCGGAAAATCGAAAAAGTTTCTTTACCCTTTCTCTTGGGGAAAAGTAGTTTTATTGCCCTTTCATTTGAAGAAGGGTAGTTTTATTTCCCTTTCTTTGGGGAAGGGTAGTTTTGTTGCCCTTTTTCTTGGGGAAGGGTAGTTTCTTACCCTTGGGAAAGGGTAGTTTTATTGCCTTTTCCCTTGGGGAATGGTAGTTTCATTGCCTTTTTCCTTGGGGAAAGGCTAGTTTTATTTCCCTTTCTTTGGGGAAGGGTAGATTTGTTGCCCTTTTCCTTGGGGAAGGCAAGTTTTATTTCCCTTTCTTTGGGAAAGGGTAGATTTGTTGCCCTTTCCTTGGGGAAGGGTAGTTTTATTTCCCTTTCCCTTGGGGAAGGGTAGTTTTATTGCCCTTTCCCTTGGGGAAGGCTAATTTTATTCCCTTTTCTCTTAGGGAAAGGTAGTTTTATTGCCCTTTCACTTGAAGAAGGGTAGTTTTATTTCCCTTTCTTTGGGGAAGCATAGATTTGTTGCCCTTTTCCTTGGGAAAGGCAAGTTTAATTACCCTTTGTCTTGAGAAAAGGTAGTTTTATTGCTCTTTCCCTTGGAGAAGGTTAGTTTAAGGAAATGGTAGTTTAATTGCCATTTTCTTTGGGGAAGGGTAGTTTTATTGCCCTTGGGGAAGGGTAGTTTTTCCGCCTCTATCCTTCGTGAAGGGTAGTTGTATTGCCTTTTGCCTTTGGGAAGCGTATTTTTTCGCCGTTTTCCTTGGTGAAGGGAATTTTAAATTACCTTGGAGAAGGGGAGTTTTAGTGGCCTTTCCTTTTGGGAAGGAAAGTTTTATTGCCGTTTACCTTGGAGAAGTTTAGTTTTATTGCTTGGCAAGCCATAGAAGCATATGTAAAAAATTACATATCATTATGTTTGTAACTCCTCGAAATATTCGCCGAAGATCCTATAAAGTGATATATATTGGGTTGCCCAAAAAGTAATTGCGGATTTTTTAAAAGAAAGTAAATGCATTTTTAATAAAACTTAGAATGAACTTTAATCAAATATACTTTTTTACACTTTTTTTCTAAAGCAAGCTAAAAGTAACAGCTGATAACTGACAGAAGAAAGAATGCAATTACAGAGGCACAAGCTGTGAAAAAATTTGTCAACGCCGACTATATGAAAAATCCGCAATTACTTTTTGGGCAACCCAATACTTCATCGTCATGTCATAGTCGATCTAGCTATGTCCGTGTGTCTGTCCATCCATCCGCCTGATCGTCCGTTTGTCCGTCCGTCCGTCTAGCCGTCCGTCCGTCTGTCTAGTCGTCCGTCCGTCTAGCCGTCTGTCCGTTCCGTCCGTCCGTCTGTCCGTCCGTCCGTCTGTCCGTCCGTCCGTCTGTCCGTCTGTCCGTCAGTCTGTCCGTCCGTTCGTCTGTCGAAAGCACGCTAACGTTCGAAGGAGTAAAGCTAGCAGCTTGAAATTTTGCAAAAATACTTCTGATTAGTGTAAGTCGGTTGGGATTGTAAATGGGCTATATCGGTCCATGTTTTGATATAGCTGCCATATAAACCGACCGTGATCTTGAGTTGTTGATCTGTCCGTCCGTCTGTCCGTCCGTCCGTCCGTCTGTCCGTCCGTCTGTCCGTCTGTCCGTCCATCCGTCTGTCCGTCCGTCTGTCTGTCGAAAGCACGCTAACGTTCGAAGGAGTAAAGCTAGCAGCTTGAAATTTTGCAAAAATACTTCTTATTAGTGTAGGTCGGTTGGGATTGTAAATGGGCTATATCGGTCCATGTTTTGATATAGCTGCCATATAAACCGACCCTAATCTTGAGTTGTTGATCCATTGGAGGGCGCAATTCTTATTTGATTTGGCTAAAATTTTGCATGAGGTCTTTCGCTATGATTCCATCATCTGATATAGCTCCCATATAAACCGATCTCGGATCTTGACTTCTTGAGCCTCTAGAGGGCGCGATTTAGATGCAATTTTATACAACGGCTTCTCCTATGACCTTCAACATACCTCCAACAACTGTTCAAAGTATGGTTGAAATTGGTGCATAACCTGATATAGCTGTCATATAAACCGATCTGGAGTCTTGAGCCTCTAGAGGGCGTAATTCTTATCCGATTAATTTGAAATTTAGCATGACGTGTTTTGTCATGACTTTCAACAACAGTGCCAAATATAGTTTAAATCGGTTAATAACCTGATATATCTGTCACATAAACCGATCTGATTCCATGACTTCTTGAAACTCTAGAGGGCGCAATTATTATCCGATTTGGCTGAAATTTAGCATAACGTGTTTTGTTATGGCTTCCAAAAACTTTGCTAAGAATGGTTGAAATTGGTGAATGAAGCTGCCATATGAACCGACTTCTTGGGCCACTAGAGGGCGTAATTCTTATCCGATTTATTTGAAATTTTGAATGGAGTGTTTTGCTTCGACTTACATTAACTGTACCAAGTATGGTTAAAATTGGTGCATAACCTGCCATATAAACCGACCTCGGATCTTGACTTCTTGAGCCACTTCAGAGTTCCCATTTATATGGGAACTGTATGAGGCTATAGACCGATTCAGACCACAATAAACACGTATGTTGATGGTCATGAGAGGATCCGTCATACAAAATTTCAGGCAAATCGGATAATAATTGCGATCTCTAGAGGCTCAAGAAGTCAAGATCCCAGATCGGTTTATATGACAGCTATATCAGGTTATTGACCGATTTGAACCATACTTTGCACAGTTGTTGGATATCATAACAAAACACGTCGTGCAAAATTTCATTCCAATCGGATAAGCATTGCGCACCCTAGAGGCTCAAGAAGTCAAGACCCAAGATCGGCTTATATGGCAGCTATATCAAAACATGGACCGATATGGTCCATTTACAATACCAACCGACCTACGCTAATAAGAAGTATTTGTGCACAATTTCAAGCGGCTAGCTTTACTCTTTCGGAAGTTAGCGTGCATTCGACATACAGACGGACGGAGGGATGGACGGACGGATGGATGGAGGGACGGACAGACGGACATGGTTAGATTGACATAAAATGTCGCGACGATCAAGAATATATATACTTTATGGGGTCTCAGACGAATATTTCGAGTAGTTACAAACATAATGACGAAATTAGTATACCCCCATCCTGTGGTGGAGGGTATACAAATTCTTAATAGCTGCAAAGGCCTAACCCAAAAACCCACCAAGATGGCAGGCTAAAATAGCTTTCACTAGGCTATTGTAGCGGTAGATTTTTAGCAAGTCCGGGCGATACGGGATAACTATGAGCACCACACAGGGTGGAACTTGAAGCTCCGACTTGTGTGGTGTCCATCGTTATCACGGGAAGCTTAGCTGAAAGCTACCGGGCGCGTCCACAGGTTACGGATGGTGGAAAGCTCCGTTTTTATGCGGAGTAGCTGCAAATGCGATTGCGGGCAGTCAGCGATTTTCGAGAGGAGAATCTCAGTGAGGAGTCAGGTGGCACTGACTCTTAATTAAATATTGAGTCGCAATGATACTCGAGATGACAAGGCGAGTTATTGGCACCTTCAATTAACCAATGGCCAACATCAGCGTCCGTTCCCAGGTTAGGGGCGGCTGGAGGCGAGCGTCAGATCTTGAAGCAAGCGGCTCGCCACAACGAGGAATACATGTGCAATTCCACAAAACCCATGCGGTTGGGGCGCTGGGGGAGTAACCCGCCCCCGGAAACCTATGAGAACTACTATGAGAAATAATGAATAGCAAAAACGGACCCCCCAAACGTTGACGACCCATGCAAACGAAAAAAGGACCAGGATATGCAGATCTGCACCTGGGATGTCCGCACTCTTTATAGAGAAGATGCAGTATACGGGCTGGCGGATGTATTAGAGAAGTACAAGGCAGATAATACCGCCTTACAGGAAGTGCGATGGACTGGGAAAGGCGTCACTACAACGAACTACGCTTTAGCTGCCATAACACGAGGCATGAATTTGGCTGTGGATTTGTGGTTAGTCGGAGACTGAAACACCTTGTCTGCAGCTTTACTCCGGTGGATGAGAGGCTAGCCACAATCCGCATAAAAGCCAAATTCTTCAACATCAGCCTTATTTGTGCCTATGTCCCGACGGAAGACAAAGACGAGCAGACCAAGGATATTTTCTACGAGCGCCTAGAGATAGAATACGACTGCTGCCCCGCCCATGATAATAAAAGTGTGCTGGGAGATTTTAATGCGAAAATAGGAGAGGAAAGCATTTTTGGTCCAACATTCGGAAAGTTTAGCCTCCACGAGATAACGTCCAGTAATGGGTTGAGGCTGATAGATTTCGCCGCGGCAAAAAACATGGTAGATAGTAGCACCAGATTTCAACATAAAAATATTCACAAAGCCACATGGCTGTCACCCGATCAAAACACGAGGAACAAAATTGATCACGTTGTGATAGATGAAAGGCATTCATCCAGCGTGTTAGATGTACGATCGATCCGTGGAGCGAATATATATTCGGATCATGACCTTATGGCAGCAAAGATTCGCACCCGTTTGAACATGTCGAGGAAAGTACGATCTGACACTGCACAAAAGCTGGACATTGAACAGCTGCAAACACAACAAATGGCAGAGGCATACTCCACTCGACTGACCCAACTGCTTGATGAAAGCCCTCCTTGTTCCGATGATATAATGGCGCAGTGGATAACTATTGCCCACTCCATGAAAAATGCCGCGAAATCCGTACTTAGGTACCGGAAGCCTCTTCCAAGAAACACATGGTACGACCAAGAGTGTCAAGATGCTACTGAAGCCAAGAATACGGCATATAGAGCAACCCTGCAATCAGTAGCAACGCGCCAGATGAAGAAGAGGTATCGGGACAAAAGGAGAGAGGAGAAACGTCTATTCCGCAGAAAGAAAAAGAAAATGAAAGACGTGAGTGCGAGCCAATTGAGATGTACAGGAGTCAGAATGAAGTCCGGAAATTCTACCAAAGAATTAAACATCAAACCGATGGCTTTGGTGCAAGCATATTCTCCTGCAGAGACAAAGAAGGAAATCTGGTAACTGACACAGATAACATGCTGAGGACATGAGGAAAGAACATTTTACCCAACTGCTAGTGTCCGACGTTGGCGGCGAAGAGGATACCGCAGAACCAATCCCTGATGATGGTATAGAACGTTGACCTCCTAGTCAGAGTGAGGTCCAAGTAGCAGTGACCCGACTAAAGAACAACAAGGCAGCAGGAGCCAATGGGTTACCCGTTGAACTATTTAAGACCGAAGGCGACACGCTGATAAGACGTATGCATCAGCTGATCTGCGCAATCTGGCTAGATGAACGCATATCCGATGATTGGAACCTCAGCATACTATGTCCCGTACACAAGAAAGGAGACAAGACGGAATGTGCCAACTACAGAGGAATAAGTCTCCTTCCCATCGCATACAAGATACTCTCCAGCGTACTGTGTGAAAGATTAAAAATTAAAGTCAATGAGATATTTGGGCCCTATCAATGCGGCTTTAGACCTGATATATCCACCCTAGACCAGATATTCACACTGCGCCAAAACCTGGAAAAGGCCCGAGAAGGACAAATCAACACCTACCATCTCTTTGTTGACTACAAAGCAACTTTCGATGCCTCTTTACGGTATTTCAAGCCATGTCTGAATTTGGTATCCCAGCAAAATTAATAAGATTTTGCAGGATGACACTTGCTGATATGCGTTCCTCAGTAAGAGCAGGAAAGAATCTCTGCGAACCATTTAATACCAAACGAGGTTTCAGACAAGGAGATAGCCTATCATGTGATATCTTTCATATCCTGTTGGAGAAGATTATACGAGATGCAGAAGTGAATAGATATGGCACACTAATCACAAGAGAGCACATGCTACAAATTTTGCATAAAGGTGCAAGTGGGACAGTTCTTTTTATAAATTGCTGCAATCTGTTTTAATTTTTGGCTAAATCATTAAAGTTCCTCTTAATATCGATTTTTAACTTCCCCTCTGATAAGCTGTTTAGACTTAACCTACTGTCTCATAATCAATTTAAAATTTTTGCTGTTGAGCATTTCTCCACTTCAATTTTATCTAAAGATTAAACGATTACAAAAAAATAAAATCATGTACCGAAATGTTGTAAATTACACTTAAGCTACGTGAGCATAACCATTGGTAGTTGTGTGTGTGTGTATGTGTGTGCAAGTGGTTGTGTACAACTGACTCGATTCTACTATTAAATTAATAAACTTTTAGTATCAGTTTTACGTTTTCCGCACAACGTCGCTTGCATTCGTTTCAAGATCAACGTGTTTTGATAGCCCGATGGTTTCATTTCCTTGCGGCTATCTGAGAAGACTACTTTTATAAAAAAAAAGTTTAAAAAAAACGTATCTGATGTTAGCCAACGTGAATTGAAATCACAGCTTAGAGGTAGATTAACGATATCGTATCTATTTTAAAGAACAAAATTCAAAAGAAGTTGTGACAATATGTAAGGAACTGCATGCGTATATGAGTCAATCCAGGGCCAAATTGGGGAGTTGGCAATAAATCCATCGAAAGTTATTTTCTAGTATGTTGCTATACTAGATGAACCCGTTCCGCCTTCTTTTACACCATATAAAATACAACTTACTTATCTATTACACTTCTTTTAAGCTCAATGATAAGGGGCCTTCATTTTATAACCGAATACGAACGGCATGCCACAGTGCGACACCTCTTTGTGGAGAAGTTGTTACATAACTGCATTCTCAAATGGTACAGTACCTCACTAGGAGGCAATAACCACTGCTGAAAAATTTTCTGATGTTCTCGCTAGGATTCGAACCCAGACGTTCTGCGTAATAGGCGAACCTATTCTGACTTCAATCGAATTTTCACTATTGTCGGTCTATCTAGTGTCATCTTTGGCAATGACACTGCAGACCTGGGTTCGAATTTTAACATAAATATCAAAAAAAAAAGTTCAGCAGTGGTTGTCCCTTCAATAATAGTTGTAACAAGTAAGAGCGTGCTAAGTTCAGCCGGGCCGAATCTTATATACCCTCCACCATGAATCGCATTTGTCGAGCTCTTTGCGCAGTGTCTCTTTTAGGCAAGCAAAGAATAATGAATAAGGACTGTTATGCTATTGGAGCTATATCAAGTTTTACTCCGATTCGGACCATGAATGAATTGAATGCTGCACCATCTTGAGCCCCTAGATTCGTAATCTACTCCCAAATACCTTTCATTTGAGTCTTATATAGCCATGGCCGGCTAATATTCCCATTTGGGGGTATTTGGGGGTTGGGCGACCTCCCATTACTTGGACCTGATTTTGGATGCCATATTGGTAATCTAATGGCGAATACTTTTCACTTGAGTCCCACATTGATGGAAACGTCGAATACATCCGTTAAGATGAGTTTTTTGGGTTGGAGCGGCCCGCTGGGTACTTGGACCCAAATTTTAAAACGATATTTGTTTTCGAGTTTCCAATACCTTTGATTTGATAAACATATATTGGCAGTGCACTTTTGGTTTTGGGTGACGTTTTTTTGGGTAAGGGGGAGGGACCGCCCCCATCCGATATCTAAAAGTTATAAAGCCTATGTTTCCTTCCAGACAAATTTACACAGTCTGTGAAAATTTCAAGAAAATCGGTTCAGCCGTTTTTGATTGTACGGAACAAACAAAAAACCTAGTCCCATATAGTCATGATGGGTCATATGCCCATTTAAGGCATTTTTGGGAGGTACTGTGACCCCCTATTCGGCAAACTGTTTTTGTATGTCAGATTCGTTATCTACTCCCGAATACCTTTCAGTTGAGTCCCATATTGACATGAACGTTCAATATGTCCGTTTCGGGGAATGTTGGGGTTGGGGCGGCTTAATGGGTACTTAGACCCAAAATTTTAATACCATATTCGTATTCTATTTTCCAATAGCTTTCATTTGATACCCATATTGTCCCGAATGGTCCACTTTTGATTTTGGTTGGTGTTTTTTGGGTAACGGGGGAGGGTCCGCCCCTACCTAAAATCAACAAATTATAAAGCCTATTTCTCCTTCCTGACCATATTCGCAATCTACTGCCGAATACCTTTCATTTGAGTCCCATATTTTCATGATCGTCAAATAAACCTATTTTAAGGGGTTTTGGGGCTGAGCGGCCCCCCAGGTACTTGGACCCAACTTTTATTATGAAATTCGTTTTCTACTCTTGAATACTTCTCATTTGAATCCCATATTATCCCGATCGGTCCACTTTTATTTTTGGGTAGTACTTTTGGGTTAAGGGGGAGGGTCCGCCCCCCCTTCCGATATCAAAAAATTATATAGTCTATGTTTCGTTCCAGACTAGCGGATCTCGATGTTAATAAATCTCCGGGCCCGGACGGTATATCAACACTTGTCCTTTATAAGTGTTCTTCGACGCTTGCTCGTCCACTACGCAACCTTTTCAACCTTGCTTACCGTGCGGGTGTTTTCCCAGCGCGTTGAATGGTTGCGAACGTTCGCTCATCCCCAAAAAAGGTGGGGCGAATTACCGGCCAATTGCGATATGCTCCGCGCTCTCCAAGGTTATGGAGAGTATGGTTAACCATCATCTTGTCAGGAGTCCAATGGCCTTTTTAGCGACAGACAGTATGAGTTCCGCAGAAATCGCTTTATGGGAGACCTAATGGCATTTTTGTCGGAACGATGGAGTCGCTCTATCCCCCAGTTTGGTGAGAGTAAGGTCGTGGCTCTGGATATCTCCAAGGCAGTTGATAGGGTCTGGCACGGTGCACTTTTATCAAAGCTTGTCGCTTTTGGAGCCGGTAATAACTTTGTTCGAGCTTTCTCAGAGATCGCACTATTCGAGTTGTTGTAGATGGGTTCTCATCAGATGAGTATACATTGACCGCAGGCTCAGTCCTTTCCCCTTCCCTTTTTCTTATTTTCATTGACAATCTATTGGGTCAGACTTCGAATCCAGTCTACTCATTTGCCGATGACAGTAGTCTGTGTCATTCATATTCATTCGACCATAGGCCCAGACCTTCTCAAGAAATTGTGGACAGGAGGCGCATTATGGATGAGACGCTCTCCCAGGATTTTTTGGCCATTTTCGAGTGGGGTAGAATGGACAGAGCAGACTTTAACGCTTAGAGGACGCTGTGCTGTTTCTTGTCTCACAAGCGACCCATTTCTATCGTCGATATCTATCGACGGTATAGATATTGAGCAGCCAGATGCTCTTGATATTCTGGGCATGAAGAGACAATGTGATGTCGGTTGGTCAAAACACGTATTCGAAGTGTCGAAAGCAGCATTCAAGTGTTTTTGCTTTCTTAAGCCGTGCAAGAAATATTTCACCTCTTCTGATCTTCCCAATATCTATACTACTTACATCAGGCCGAAGATGGAATCTTTCTTTCTCATATATGGGCAGGAGCTCCAAAATCATTCTTGGAGCTACTTGACCGGGTTCAACGGGGAGCGATGGTGTTGATTGGGGACAGTAGGGTATGCAACTCTATTGCTTCTCTTGAACATCGTCGGAATGTGAGTAGCGTTGTATTGCTCTATCGTTATTTCCATGGCGTTTGTTCCAGGGAAGGAGGCCACCGTAGCGCAGAGGTTAGCATGTCGGCCTATGACGCTAAACGCCTGAGTCCGAATCCTGGCGAGATCATCAGAAAAACATTTTTCAGCGGTGGTTTTCCCCTCCTAATGCTGGCAACATTTGTGAGGTACTATGCCATGTAAAACTTCTCTCCAAAGAGGTGTCGCACTGCGGCACGACGTTCAGACTCGGCTATAAAAAGGAGGCCCCTGAGCTTAAACTTAATTGGGATTGCTCTCATTGATATGTGAGAAGTTTGACCCTGTTTCTGGAATGGAATGTTCATGGGCAAAATTTGCAATCCTATAAAGGTGCAAAGGAGGCCACCGTAGCGTAGAGGTTAGCATGTCGGCCTATGACGCTAAACGCCTGAGTCCGAATCCTGGCGAGATCATCAGAAAAACATTTTTCAGCGGTGGTTTTCCCCTCCTAATGCTGGCAACATTTGTGAGGTACTATGCCATGTAAAACTTCTCTCCAAAGAGGTGTCGCACTGTGGCACGCCGTTCGGACTCGGCTATAAAAAGGAGGCCCCTTATCATTGAGCTTAAAACTTGATTCGGACTGCACTCATTAATATGTGAAAAGTTTGCCTCTGTTCCTTAGTGGAATGTTCATGGGCAAAATTTGTTTGTTGTTGTGTTCCAGGGATATTCGTCTTCTTAACCCTGACGTTAGGATGTTCACCAGGAATACAAGACTTGCCAGGAACTCACACTCGTTTGTAATTGATTGGCCAGTCGACCGAACCCCAGGCATTACTGAGAAAATTCATTTTTCGCCCGAACCATTCGTATTTGGAATCGACTTTCGGCTAATGTCTTTCCCACCGACATTGACGTTCAGAAATTTAAGACCAATATCAATAAACACTACTCCCTCTTTCCCCCCTAAAACCTCTAACTTTCCTAATTGCCAACGCAATGCACTGCATATATAGGGGACATCCCCTGCGAGTTGGTTACTTGAAAAAAAAAACCTTTTTTATGGGGTTTTGGGGCTGGGGCGGCCCCCCAGTTACTTGGACCCAATTTTTAATATGAAATTTGTACTCTACTCCTGCAAACCTTTCATTTGAGTAACATATTGTCCCGATCGGTGCACTTTCATTTTTGGGTAGTACGTTTTGAGTAAGGGGAGAGTCCGTCCCCCTTCCGATATCAAACAATTATATAGCCTATGTTTCCTTCCAGACCAATCTACACAATCTGTGAACATTTCAAGGCAATCGGTTCAGCCGTTTTCGAGTCTATACAGAGCAAACAAACACAAATACCATTTTATATATAAGATTTGTCCTAGATCGGACAATATTTTGATGAAGCTGCTACGGGTTTATAGACGATGCATTTGCACGGAATTTTGTCGAAATGTAGTTAATATATACAGCTGAGGTGATGGGTATGCAAAGTTAGGGTCGGCCGATCTTAATGCCTTTTTACTTGTTTTGAGTGCAATTTAATAAATTAGATAGGACAAGAAAAGGATGCATAGTTCCTGGAAGGCAAAGTTCGATCCGGCCGACTATAATTCGATTTTAAATTTCCCGTTTTGTATTTTTTTATATTTTCTTTTACTTTATACTAAAACTCAAACTTAAATTAAACGAAAGCAATTGAATAATGCTTTCCTAATATCTTTAGCTTTGCCAGCAGTGTATAGTTACTCATTGGGGAGGAAATGCAATAAAAATATTAATCCACATCGATAAACGAAGGTTTTCATATTACAATGCCAAAGCATGAAAACTCGATTCATTGATTTATAGTTTATGGGTCGCCAAAGCATGTTGTAAAAAAAAAAAAACATGAGATAAATTATTACATTAATGGCCAGTGTTGAGGCTTTTTGTTCCACAATGACTTTGACGACATTGTAATAACAAAATATATTATAATCCATTGATATTTAATGGCGAGTGAAATAAAAATGTGTTGTTTTTTAATGGAGTTGCAATAGCTTTTCGTTTTTCTCAGTCCATTTATTTAATAACCATTATGACCCATATAGCCATAAAAGTGAAAAATGAATAATGATGATGACCCAAATGTCTTTTGAAAAGTCGCATATTAAAGCCAATGGTGGTGAAGTGTAGAATTTTATGGCAAAAAATGCATGTTATACCCTTTAATAACTCAATGTTACCAATTTTTAAAAATAAAAAAAATCTTAGAATCGTCCCACAGCCTTATTAGAATTTCGTATATTATGATGCATACTTTTAGGGGCTAGCTAAAATTTCTATTTTAAAATTCATGTCACTCACATATTTAATTATGAATTCGTGCAGCTGTAAATGCTTTAAAAGATTACTAAAGTATTTTCGAGATATTTAATGAGTTCTCTTAAACTTATTGCTAAAACAAATATGAACGGCGAAAAAACATTTGTTTGTTAAATATAGAGTTTTGCGTTTAAAAATTATTAATGGGGAAAATTATCGAAGATATTTTTCAAAAAAGTTTTACAAATCCTTTTTTTCAAATGACGTCCCTTCCAAATGATTAAATAAAAGCTTTAATTACAATATAAGCCTAAAAGGAAATGTTCACAATTTCGTATTGATTTTAAAAGTCGCACAACCTATCAATTCTGTATTTTCATAGAAAATAAGCTGAACCCGACCCGCTCCGCTGCGTCTCATTAGAAAGCACGTTTTCATTGGCCAATCCGCTTAATGCGGATTCATGGACTTTTTAAGATTTAAATACTAAATCCTGTGTTTTTTTGCAGGTTTTACCACACAATAATAAATCCCATATTTGCAAGATTTATTTTTAAATCCCAAACAAACCCGATTTCATGGCTGAATAATCGATAAAAGTACCAAAATATGCAACTGTTTTCAATAATTGTGTATGGCTGTGTATGGTGATATGCACATTCATGTATACACATGTACGCTTGTATATGTCACTTAAATCCCCTAAAACGCAGTGTAAACAGACAGGTTTTGTTTTTGGTAACTAAATCCAAAAACAAAACCTGTCCAATCCAGATCATGATTGGGCCATACTTCTTGGTCGAAGATGTCAATCGTCACGTTGCCGTGAATGGGCAACGCTTCCGAACCATACTCACTGATTATTTTTGGCCTGAATTGGGAGATATGGGCCTGGACGTCATACGGTTTCACACAGCACACCTTACAATCGATTTATTGTGGCAAATGCAAATTTCTTGGGCCCATTTACGCTGAAATTCAGCTCAATGTGGACGAGGCTAGGTCTCACATATCCGTAATGAATACGGTTTAGATCGGACAATACGAGTATATGACTATAGCTGCCATATATGTATATCGCGATTTCCTGATTTAAAATCTGAGGTCCATTAAAGGCGCATTTTTTACCCAATTTCGCTGAAATAACGCACAGTGAGTTGCGTTAAGTCCCTTGATATCAGTATCGAGTATGCCCCATATCGGTTGATATTTAATTACAGCTGGCATATATACCGATCTGCCATATATACCGGACATTTTAATCCACTTTCAATGGAATTTCTCTGTGAGAGTCCAAACCCAATTAAAGAGATAGAAGTCTGCGTCAAGTTGTTTTACAAGAATTTCATATGGGACTTTCAAGCCAAGGGCTTCTGACGATAGATTCAATGGTTTTTTCTCCCATATGGACTATACCTAAGTGATCCTAAGTCTTCAGGATCTGGCCCGAAGATCAACGCATGATAAATGGTCAACAAGGGGGGTTTGTGAGCATTCCAAAATTATGTGGTCTAGTCTAGCCTTGGGGAGGTCTACCGCTTTGCTGTCGCTGGCTAGAACGGATGTCTCAATCATTGTGTCTGCCATGACAGGTCACTGTCTGATCGGGAAACATGCCAGTAAGGACTTTTGCCGAAGCTTTGAGAACGTCGAGTTAGAAGAGACTATAGAACATCTGCTGTGTGTGTGTCCCGCACTGGCAAAAACAGTTCCACTTTTAATTGTAATTTCTTTGTGAGCTTGCCTGATTTCCATCTTCCAATAAATAAATAAAATCCAATAAATTCAAATGAGTCTGATGGCAGACTGTTACTTAGACCTAACCTAACCTAACCATAATCTAGATCGGACTGTATTTAGATATAGCTGTCATATAAGAGACATCATCTGGAGTAAAGGCCACTTAAAAATGCTCATTTGTTTTGTGAAGTTATATATACGTGGCGCAGAGGTTAGCATGTCCGCCTTTGATGCCGAATGCCTGGGTTCAAATTCCGGCGTGAACATCAGAATATTTTTCAACGTTGGCTGGCAAATGCTGGCTACATTTGTGAAGTATCCTGCCATGTTAAGACTTCTCTACTAAGTGGTGTCGCTATGCGGCACACCATTCGGACTCGGCATTAAAAAGGAGACTTTTTATTATTGAAGGAGTAAAGCCAGCCGCTTGAAATTTTGCACAAATACTTTTTATTAGTGTAGGTCGGTTGGGATTGTAAATGGGCTAAATCGGTCCATAGTTTGATATAGCTGCCACATAAACCGATCTTGGGTCTTGACTTCTTGAGCCGCTAGAGGGTGCAATTCTCGTCCGATTTAACTGCACGCAGTGTTTCGGTATCACTTTCAACAACTGTGCTAAGTATGATTCAAATCGGTTCATAATCTGGTATAGCTGTCATATAAACCGATCTTGGATCTTGATTTCCTAAGCCAATAGAGCGCACAATTCTCATCCGATTTGGTTGAAATTTTGCATGAGGTGTTTTGTTATGACTTCCAATAACTGTGCTAAGTATGGCGTAAATCGGTACATAACCTGATATAGCTGCCATATAAACCGATCTGGGATCTTGACTTCTTGAGCATCTTGAGGGCGCAAATCTCATCCGATTTGGCAGAAATTTTGTACAACGGCTTCTCTCATGACCTTCAACATGCGTGTTCAATATGGTCTGAATCGATCAATAGCTTGATACAGCTCCCATATAAACCTATCTCCCGATTTTGCTTCTTGAGCCTCTACAAGGCGCTATTCTTATCCGAATGAACTGAAATATTACACAATGACTTCTATAATGTTGAGCATTCAATTAGTTTCAATGGTTCGAATCGGACTATAACTTGATGTAGCTCCAATAGCATTTGTTTGCCTAAAAGGGGATACCGCGCATAGAACTCGACAAATGCGATCCATGATGGAGGGTACAGAAGATTCGACCCGGCCGAACTTAGCACGCTCTTACTTGTTTTTATCTGATCTTTCAAAAATTTTGCATGAGATATGTCAATTGGCGTCCCTACATTCGTTCACAATTTCATCAAAATCCTGATTCACATATCCATCTTTTTGTCGATAGACGCTTTTAAGAATGCAGTAGCCACAATTTAGGTTCTATCATAAGAAAATCTTGCAAGGTCCTATTCGATATTTCAATAGGTACACAGAATTAAAGCCTGACTGGATTTGTAAAGGGTGATTTTTTTGAGGTTAGGATTTTCATGCATTAGTATTTGACTGATCACGTGGGATTTCAGAGATGGTTTCAAAGAGAAAGATGCTCAGTATGCTTTGACATTTCATCATGAATAGACTTACTAACGAGCAACGCTTGCAAATCATTGAATTTTATTACCAAAATCAGTGTTCGGTTCGAAATGTGTTCAAATTTTGACAAATTTTGTTCAGCGATGAGGCTCATTTCTGGTTGAATGGCTACGTAAATAAGCAAAATTGCCGCATTTGGAGTGAAGAGCAACCAGAAGCCGTTCAAGAACTGCCCATGCATCCCGAAAAATGCACTGAGCATCTTTCTCTTTGACACCATGTCTGAAATCCCACGTGATCTGTCAAATACTAATGCATGAAAATCCTAACCTCAAAAAAATCACCCTTTACATAGGCTCTATGTATTAAAGGTAGTACGTAGAATCGGTGATGTAGGGTGACCATATGTTACCACCGATCGGTCAGTTCCTGAATTTTCAATAAAAAAAATGTTTGGTATATTTACCAATTTCATGGTAAAAGAAGAATTTTGGATATTTTTCGTTTTTGAAAAAAATTTGAGTTCACCCCCATGAAAGAAAAATCCTGGCTACGTCCCTGGTGGTAGATATATCCTAACCTGGACCGAACAGGGGGCCTTAAATAAATCAATGTCCCAAATTTCAGCGAAACCAGATAATAATCGTGGCTTTAATGGTTCGCGGACTTTAAATCGGCAGATCGGTATATATGGGGGCTATATCAAAATGTAGTCCGATGGATCCCATCTTCGAACTTAACCTGGCTATGGATAAAAAAAAGAATCTAAAAGCGGAATCTGTGAGCTCAATATCTCTTATCAATTCAAAGACTGAAGCGTTATTTCAACGGACGGACATGGATCGTCCTAGATTTTTACCACGATCAAGAATATATATACCTTATAGGGTTGGAAATGGATATTTAGATGTGCTGAAAACGGAATGAAAAAAAAAATAATTTCATGTTTGAAGATTACTTCATGCAAACGTTGACCGTGACTGCGCCGCAAATGCTCCATCCGCTTAGTCCAATTTTGGCATACTCTTTCCAACAATTCGGCAAGTATCTCCAGATTAAATGCTTCAATGTTGCCATCCAATGAAGCGGGTTTTAATGTCTAGAACTTTAACATAGACCCACAAAAAATAGTCTAAAGGCATTAAATCGCACAATCTAGGCGGACCGGTCCTGAACGTGAAATAAAATTTTCACCGAACTTGCCTCTCAAAAAGTCCATAGTTACACGTGCTCTGTGGCATGTGGCATCGTCTTGTTGAAACCACATGTCATGCAAATCAAGCTTTTGGGCAACAAAAAATTGGATGTCATCTCACAGGCATGCATCGTTCACAGTTACGTTACGATTCGCATCACTTTAGAAGAAGTACGGTCCAATGATGCCACCAACCCTTAAACCGCACACGACTGTGACTTTTTCTGGATGTATTGGTATCTCTTGCAATGCCTTTGACTGATTGTCGCTCCAAAATCGACAATTCAGCTTATTTATGTACCCATTGAGCCAAAAATGAGCTTCTTCGATGAAATGGAAGAAGCGCGCGATGAACTTTCCACACAAAGCACGCTGTTTGATAATAAATGTCAGTAATTTGAGGCTTTGTTCGTTTGTAAGACGATTCATGGTTAAATTATAGACCAAACTGAAGATGTTTGACAGTGAAACAAAACACAAAACGTGCGTGAGCTGTTTAAACTAGTGTTGCCAAGAAGATAATAGCTAAGAAACCGCCCGATTTTTACTTTTAGGACATTTGCAAGCGCATTTGTCATAAAACCTTCTCAAGTTTTTGCACATTTCCCTCAATGGCACCTACAATATATACGGATGTTGGTTGAAAATTTAAGCAAATTTCATTTTCGACTTTAGCCAGCCCTTACTTGTTTGGTGTATAAACTGGTTCAGTAAACAACAAAAGCTATTGGGTTGCCCAAAAAGTAATTGCGGATTTTTCATATAGTCGGCGTTGACAATTTTTTTCACATCTTGTAACTCTGTAATTGCATTCTTTCTTCTGTCAGTTATCAGCTCTTAATTTTAGCTTGCTTTAGAAAAAAAGTGTAAAAAAAGTATATTTGATTAAAGTTCATTCTAAGTTTTATTAAAAATGCATTTACTTTCTTTTAAAAAATCCGCAATTACTTTTTGGGCAACCCAATAATATGGGACTGGTTGTTCATGTTTCTTCACTGGCTAAAATTTGTCATTTTAGACCCACTGCATGGTAACACGCAGAAAATTAAGCCTTTGTACATGATTTGGGTTGCCACCCTAGTGATTGAACAAATATGAGGCACGCTATAATTGCAGGTTGTACAAAATTCTTGGACAATACCAAACAAATTGTGCTTAAATAAAATGTAAGGCAGTTTTAACAAACCTACCATTCATGATTGATGGTAGAATTCACTACGCAAAAAAAAAACGTAAAACTGAAACTATGGTAATAATAACATACAATTACCATAAGATTACTTTATTTTATAACAACAAAGAATACTCCGTTTTGGAAAGAAGGAAAAAGAAAGAGTTTTCCTTTTCGGAAAGAAGGAAAAAAAGGCCAATGTTGGCAACGTTACCTAAATCCAAATGACCAAATTGTGTGATAGACATCTAAAATGATAGTAGCATTTAAATAAGCAAAAGGAAACGAATGCCAAATGAACAAACACACACATCTAAGGTATTCTAGTGGCCTAATGGTATGAGGCAACAAAAAATATGCATTCTAAGATACGGAAATGGTGAAAAACATTTCCATAGCACCATATGTGTTTATGCAAATGCTTTTGTGGTTGTTTTTCTGGCCAAAACATATGAATGCCATTTCCATATTCAGTCAAGTAAGAAAAACGTTATCAAGTAAAGACTTAAACACCAAAAAAAAACTTTCTGACAACCTTCTTTAGATAGAAAATTGGTAACTGACTTTAAAGCTTTCACTTTTTCTATTTGTAAACCTACACAAAAAGAGAGTGCAACATTAATCCGCTTAAAGCATGTTTACTCCTTGTATTCAGGTTTACATTTCCGTTAGTATTGGAAATGTTACCAAATTCTAAACATAAAAATAAAAAAAAAAAGCAGTAAGGAAAGGCAAAAGTCGGTCGGTGCCGACTTTATAATACCCTACACCTACCCTATAAATACAAAAGTGGGGCTACATCTGATTCTGAACCAATTTTCATGGACCTCGGCGGATGCAGTCAGATAGCTTATTAAAATTACTATAACAAATTTACAACTTACTGTCCCAAATTTCAGCGAAATCGGACTATATATGCGCCATTTATGAGCCCAAAACCTTTAATCGGCAGATTGGTATATATCGCAGCTACATCCAAATCCGGACCAATATGAGCCAAATTAAAAAAAGAAAACTTCGAAGGGCCTAATATAACTGACTGTTCCAAATTTCGGCGAAATCGGACAATAAATACGACTTTTATGGCCCCAAAACCTTAAATCGAGAGATCGGTCGATATGGCAGCTATACCCAAGTCTGCATCGATTTGGGCCAAATTAAAGAAGGATGTCCAGTGGCGTAGCACAACCCACTGACCCACATTTCAGCGAATCGGACAATAAATGTACCTCTTATGGAACCTTAAATCGAGAGATCGGTCTATGTGGCAACTGTATTTAAATCTGAACCGATCTAAGCCCAATTGAACAAGGATATCGGGAGCCCTTACATAACTCACTTTCCCCATTTTCAATGAAATCGGATAATAAATGTGGCTTTTATGGGCCTAAGACCTTAAGTCGGCAAATCGTCTATATGAGCGCTATATCAAGATATAGTCCGATGTAGCCCATCTTCGAACTTATCCCGGCTGTGGATAAAAAAAAGAGTCTTTTTACGATGATCAAGAATATATATGCTTTATAGGGTCAGAAATGGCTATATCGATGAGTTGCAAACGGAATGAAAAAAAAATGAATTTACCCCCATCCCTAGGTGCTGGGTATAAAAAGCGATCCAACACTGATTGTATTCTATAAGATACAATGCACCTATAGAGGGCGCAATTTTCATCCAACTGGGCTAAAATTTTTTACAATGACTTCTGTCACGACTTACAGTTGACTTTATTGCCCATATTGCTTCCATAGACATAAATCGATATCCTGCTTTATACTTCTCGTTTTGGTTTAAAATATATATACGATAATATCGATAGTCATTATCAGATATATCGAAAATATCGAATTTTGCGATCATCCATAGTTTGGAAACTCTAAGATTTATTCATGTGTCCGTTTAAATCACGCTACAGTCTTCAAACATTAAGATAATGAGCTGAAACTTCCTGTTCACGAGGAAAGCGAACGGTGGGCCAATTTGACTCACCACGTTTCTTCAATAGAACGATTTCGACATCTGACAATGTAAAATACTTAGGTGTGATCTCTTGGACCGGAAACAGAACTGTAAGTGTCACATTAAGGAGCGTACCGAGAAGGTTCACAGATGTTGGGTACAGCGTAGACGGTCCGTATGTTTGGGGCTTGCATTCGAGGATGATCTACTGGTTCTATAGGAGTGTCTCGGCTTGGGATAGTCGTGAGCACCACAACAGGTTGGAACATTGAGGTACTGCGATGGAGAAAAAGATTTAAAGAACAATTTGTCAACGCCGACTATATGAAAAATCCGCAATTACTTTTTGGGCAACCCATAGATTAACAGTGAGGCAGCCATTGCTGCTGCTGAGGCTTATGGCGATGGGAGAATGGATTGAGGATAGGATCAGATCATGTGGCGATGATAGGAAACCTGGACAGAATGGAGGAGGTTTCCGGTCGGATAGCTGAGACGTTACTTGAGGTCGAGTGCGAGGCACTGCTGCCTGCGGCACAGTCTTGAATTAACGGAACCCTTGTATTTTTTTTTTTTTTGCCCATGAACATTCCACTAAGGAACACGAGCAAACTTCTCACATATCAATGAGTGCAGTCCGATTCAAGTTTAAGCTCAATGGTAAGGGGCCTCCTTTCTATAGCCGAGTCCAAACGGCGTGCCGCAGTGCGACACCTCTTTGGAGAGAAGTTTTACATGGCATAGTACCTCACAAATGTTGCCAGCATTAGAAGGGGAAAACCACCGCTGAAAATTTTTTCTGATGGTCTCGCCAGGATTCGAACCCAAGCGTTCAGCGTCATAGGCGGACATGCTAACCTCTGCGCTACGGTGGCCTCCGGAACCCTAGTATTGCCATCTGTAATATCATATTACACAGATAGATCAAAGCTAGAGGATAGAGTGGGCCTGGAGGTTTACATTGAGAACTCAGGGACAGAGATCTATTTTAGACAGCCTGACCATAATACAATCCTGCAGGCAGAGATCCGGGCGATCACGGAATGCGTGAGTGTGGTGTGAACGCGAGGACGTCTAGTATGAACATCTTTACGGTGAAACTTCAGTGAAACTTACGTCGGAACACTGTTTTGTTAGAACAATTTTGAGAACATGTAAAAACGCGTTAAGTTCGACCAAACAACAGTCTAAATCCCTTGTTAGCATTTTTGAACCCATAACAGCTGCATGCGTAATAAGCGCGAGTCTTAGGTACCCATGACGATAAATCGGATGATCGGTATATATGTTAGCTATATCCAAATAAAGACCGATCTGGATCATAACCGATATGGATGTCAAGGGGTTTTACACAACTCGCTGTCCAAATTTCTATGAAAACGGACACTATATGCGGCTTTTATTTGCGTAGGACATTAAAACTGGAGATCGGTCAATATGGGGGCTATATTAGCAAATAATCCATCAAAGTCCATCTGCAAACTCAATCTGCCCATGAACAAAAAATAAATCTGTGTAAGGCTTCAGCTCAATATCTTAGTTTGTACAGCTCTATAGTAATTTTCACATTAAGACGAATGGACGTGGCTAGATCGTCTTAGGTTTATACGACGAACAAAAATATATATTCCTTATAGGACCAGCTACTGGGGAGTAGCTGAGTTGGCAAGGTATTCGTGGGGTAATCGTGTGATCGATTCCCATCGGAGGCCTTGGTCTGTCGCTACTGAGTGACTTAAAATTGTCTAAGTGAGTCTGTAAAGGACTGCTACTATTTCCTAATCTAAACTATAGGGTCGATGAAAATTTTCCCATCCTCCGGTATTGGGTAAAAAAAATATGCTATACCTTTTAAAAAAATCAAATTTCACTTAACTCTTTTGTCCTTGGAAGCGGTTATGTTTAGTATGTGTTTTTCTTTAAGTGTTGTTTACAATGTCCAGACTTTTGTGTTTTTTGGTCCATTTGCTTTTAACTCTATTCCATTGTGGTCTCACATATTTCTCTTGCATTTGGTCTTTGGCCACCCTTTAAGCCACAAACAGAAACATTTTTTGTGTGGTAAGTATTACAAATGTTGCAACACTAAAACCATGCAAGCCATAGACAAATGCCAGAAAGCGTGAAAATATTTTGGCAGGTATTATGGCAGTTTTACCAACACACACACACACACACACCAAGCTAATGGTCGGGGGATTTTTAAATGGTTTCGTCTTCAGTGGGTTATTCCGGATGACTTAAGGTGATGCCAATAATGGTTGATATAATGAAGATTTGCTCAAAGGAAAAATAGAAAAAAATTGAGATAGTATTTAGGAAGCTTTCCTAACAAAAAAGGGGTTCCCGAAAAGAGAAAACAACTCCTCTTGCACCCGGTATTTCGGTAACTGGAACTTTTAAAGCTCTTTTTCTTCGACATTTACAAGTAGAAAATACGCCATTGGTAGAAATGGAACGATATACGCATTGAAATTATATCAAATTATTGAAATTCACTACAAAAATGGTGAAAAACTTGCAGTCGCAGTTCGCAAAACTATTGCCCAAAAAGTAATTGCGGATTTTTTAAAAGAAAGTAAATGCATTTTCAATAAAACTTAGAATGAAATTTAATCAAATATCCCTTTGTACACTTTTTTCGAAAGCAAGCTAAAAGTAACAGCTGATAACTGACAGAAGAAAGAATGCAATTACAGAGTCACAAGCTGTGAAAAAAATTGTCAAAGCCGACTATATGAAAAATCCGCAATTACTTTTTGGGCAACCCAATAAAACATTTTTGGACTGTCGTGAAGCACCTTGTCAGTGGCTGAACCAGATCAGGAGTTGAACCCGGAACATTCGAGAAACAATGAACGATTGCCGTCGTATTGAGGTTCAAAACCATAACTTCCATAATATAATGCACATACTATGTGTATATCCTAGGCCACCGTAGCGCAGAGGTTAGCATGTCCGCATATGACGCTGGACGCCTGAGTTCGAATCCTGGCGAGACCATCAGAAAACATTTTCAGCGGTGGCTTTCACCTCCTAATGCTGGCTACATTTGTGAGGTACTATGCCATGTAAAACTTCTCTCCAAAGACGTGTCGCACTGCGGCACGCCGTTCGGACTTGGCTATAAAAAGGAGGCCCCTTATGATTGAGCTTAAACTTGAATCGGACTGCACTCATTGATAGGTGAGAAGTTTGCCCCTGTTCCTTAGTGGAATGTTCATGGGCAAAATTTGCAATTTGCCTATCAGGTTATAGACAGATTTTTGCCGTACTTGGCACATTTATTGGAAGTCATAACAAAGCACTACATGCTAAATTTCAAATCTGACAAAAATTTCGGCTTGTAAGGGCTCAATAAGTCAAATCGGGTGATCGATTTATATGGTAGCTATATCAGCTTATGGACCGATTTGGACCAAAGTCGACACAATTGTTGGAAGTCATAACGGAACACTACGTGCAAAATTTCAGCCAAATCTGACAAAAATTGCGGCTTCCAGCTGCTCAAGAAGTCAAATTGGAGATCGGTTTATATAGGAGCTATATCGAAATCTGTACCTATATGGCCCATTTTCAATCCCCAATGACCTCCATCAATATTTAAAATCGGTGCAAAATTTCAAGCGGCTAGCTTTCCGTGTTCGTCCCTCTATCGTGATTTCGATAGACGGACGGACATGGCTAGATCGATTCAGAAGAACGAGACGATCAAGAATATATGTCCTTATGGGGTCTAAGACGAATATTTCGAGGGTTACAAACGGAATGACTAGATTAGTATACCCCCATTCTATGGTGTTGGGTATAAAAATTCACAGAGCCACATTTTTGTCTCCACATTAAGAGGTAAGGCACCAAATTGATCAGATTTGTGATAAATGGAAGGCATTGATCCAGCATGTTAGATGCAAAATCAATCCGAGCAGGGAATATAGATTCGGATCATTAACTTGTTGCCGTAAAGGTTCGCATCCGTTTGAGTATGGCGTGAAAAGTACGATCCGACACTGCACGGAAGCTATTGGGTTGCCCAAAAAGTAATTGCGGATTTTTCATATAGTCAGCGTTGGCAAATTTTTTCACAGCTTGTGACTCTGTAATTGCATTCTTTCTTCTGTCAGTTATCAGCTGTTACTTTTAGCTTGCTTTAGAAAAAAAGAGTAAAAAAAGTATATTTGATTAAAGTTCATTCTATGTTTTATTAAAAATGCATTTACTTTCTTTTAAAAAAATCCGCAATTACTTTTTGGGCAACCCAATATAATATAACGGCGCAGTGGCAAACTATTGCCAACCATATGGAAAATGCTGCGAAATCCGAACTTGGGTACCAGAAGCCTCCCCCTAGGAACCAAGACCAAGAGTGTCGAAATGCTACTGAAGTCAAGAATGCGGCATACAAAGCAACCCTGCAGTCAGTTGCAACGCTCCAGATGAAGATGAAGTATAGGGAGAGAAGAAGAGAGGAGAAACGTCTATTCCGCAGAAAGAAAATGGAAAATGAAAAGACGTGAGTTCGAGTGAATTGAGGTGTAGAGGAGTCAAACATTAAACCGATGGCTTTGGTACAGGCACATCCTCATGCATAAACAAAGAAGGAAATCTGACAACTGATACAGATAGTGTGCTGAGGATATGCAAAGAGCAATTTACCCATCTGCTTGTGTCAGACGACGGCGGCGACGAGGAAACCGCAAAGCCAATCCCTGATGATGGTATAGAATGTTTACCTCATAGTCAAAATGAGGGCCAAATAGCAGTCACCCGACTGAAGAACAACAAGGCAGTAGGAGCCGATGGGTTACCCGCTGAACTATTTTAGACCGGCGGCGACACGCTGATATGTCGTATGCATCAGCTTATCTGTGCGATCTGGCTAGAAGAACACATACCCGAGATTGGAACTACAGCATGCTATGTCCCGTACACATGAGAGGAGTCAAAACGGAATGGGATAACGTCTCCTTCCTTTCGCAAAGCGAATTTCTCCCACTGTGTGTCGTTAAAATCTAAGGCGATCTACCTGTCCGTCCGTCCGTCTATCTGTTGAAATCACGCTTCAGTCTTTAAATATGGAGATATTGAGGTGAACCTTTGCACAGATTCTTTTTTTGTCCAATGGCAAGGAGTTCAGGATATAGTCCAAACTATTGGTTGCCCAAAAAGTAATTGCGGATTTTTCATATAGTCGGCGTTGACAAATTTTTTCACAGCTTGTGACTCTGTAATTGCATTCTTTCTTCTGTCAGTTATCAGCTGTGACTTTTAGCTTGCTTTAGAAAAAAAGTGTAAAAAAGGTATATTTGATTAAAGTTCATTCTAAGTTTTATTAAAAATGCATTTACTTTCTTTTAAAAAAATCCGCAATTACTTTTTGGGCAACCCAATATATGCTGATATAGCCCCCATAAAGACCGATCTGCCGATTTAAGGTCTAAGGCGCATTAAAGCTACATTTATTATCCGATTTCGCTGAAATTTGCTACAGTGAGTAATGTTAAGCCTCTCACTCTCCTTGTTTAATACAGTCCAGATCGGTCCAGAATGTATTAACCGATTCCTCAGAAATTTGGAACAATTAGGTCTGTTAGGCCCTTCGACTTAAGTACCATGTATGGTTGAGATCGGTTCATATTTCGATATAACTGTCATATAGACCGCTCTCGATTTAAGATCTTGGGCTGATGATAGGAGGATTTATTGACCGATTTCGCAGAAATTTGGTATAGCAAGTTGTGTTATGCTCTTCGACATCCCTTTTCGACGGCCCCGATCGGTCCAGAATTGGAAGTAGCTGCCATATATACCGATTTCCCGATTTAAGGTTTTAGACCCATAAAAGGTTAAATTTATTAACCGATTTCGCTGACATCAGGCAGAATGAGTTCGGTAAGGCCCTTCCACTTCATTCTCAGTATGGTTAAGATCGGTCTAGATTTGGATATAGCTGTCATATAGACTGATCATTCGATTTTAGGTCTTTGGCTCATTATTCGCAGAAATTTGGCATAGCGAGTTGCGTTACGCTGCCCGATATACAAATTTCCCGATTTAAGGTATTAGGCCCATAAAAGATGAATTTTTTAACCGATTTCGGTGATATTAAGCACAATGAGTTCTGTAAGGCCCCTAAACATTCGTACCGAGTATGGTTAAGATCGGTTCAGATTTGAATATAGCTGTCATATAGACCGATTTTTCTTGCAACCAACTTTAGTTTTCTTAGTATAAGAGTGGAGTAATTTGCCTCTGCCTCTTTAGCTTGCATTTGCAGCATTCATATGCAATAAAACCTGACCTTTAATCCTTTCAAAAAATTTATCTGGCTTTTACAAAACTCAATTTATGAATCCTCTTTTGCCATATACAACACAAAGGGAATTTTGTGCTCCATCAGAGTTCTTTTGTTAGAAATTTTTGCATAATTTTTTTTTCTTGGTTTACTTTTGCTCATTGTAGTCATTAATTGTTGTGGCACAGCATGGAACAAGGTTCGAGGGCATATAAAAATTTAAAACTCTCTCTTTATGGGAAATTTAATTAAAAAAATTCATGAACTTCACCACTCAAGTACTGTTGTAATGAAAGTAATGGCCTTACAATGCAGGGAACCCAAATAACCAGAAGGCTAAGAAAGAATAGAAATAACCGAAAGCGTTTTAAGTTCGGCTGGGATGAATCTGTTATACCCTCCATCATTGTTAAGTTCTTTGGGCGGTTTCTGTTTATAGGCAGAAACTAACGAAGGATAATCAATCCCATGGCAGAGGGTTGTACGTACCGGATTGACTCGATAGAGTTCTTCATCGGCAAGGGCTGCCCCCTCAGTGTATAACACACTGCTACAACAACAACAACAACAAAGGGAGGTCATAACAAGAATTCCCCATGGATTTTTTATGTCTTTGGATAAGAATTGCGCCCTCTATAGGCTTCAGATGTATATACGGAAGATCGATTTATATGGGAACTATTGTGTTGCCCAAAAAGTAATTTACGGATTTTTCAAATAGTCGGCGTTGACAAATTTTTTCACAGCTTGTGACTCTGTAATTGCATTCTTTCTTCTGTCAGTTATCAGCTGTTACTTTTAGCTTGCTTTAGAAAAAAAATGTGTAAAAAAAGTATATTTGATTAAAGTTCATTCTAAGTTTTATTAAAAATGCATTTACTTTCTTTTACAAAATCCGCAATTACTTTTTGGGCAACCCAATATATCAGTTTTTGGACCGATAGGAACCATACATGTTACTTCAGTTGGAGGTCATAGGGAAAATCATCGTGCAACACTTCAGCCATACTCGCAGATCGGTATTTATGGGAGCTATATAAGGTTTTGAGCTGATTCAGACCATACTTCATATATATGTTGGAGGTCAAAGGCAAATACATCATGCAAAACTTCATCCAAACAGGGTAAGAGTAGCGGTTTCTGAAAGCTCTGAAAGTATTTTCGGGAGATCGGTTCATATGGGAGCTCTATTAGGTTTTGGACCGTTTCGACCATACTATAAATCTGTTGGAGGTCATAGGGAAAGTCATCGTGCATCATCTTCAGCCAAATCGAAAAAGAATTGTGGTCACTAACGGCTCAAGAAATACAATCTGGAGGTCGATTTATATGGGAGCCTGATCTAAACCTAGACCGACTAGGCCCAATTACAATTTCAACTGACCTACATTAACCGGAAGTATTTATGCAAAATTTCATATGCCTAGCTTTAATCCTTCCAAAGTAACCGTGCTTTCGACAGACGGACGGACATGGCTGGATCGATTAAATATATCATGACCATTAAGAATATTTATACTTTATGTGATCTTGACGAATATTTCGAGTTGTTACAAACGTAACGACGAAATTAGTATACCCCCATCCTATGGTAGAGGGTATACAAATTTAATAAAAAGATAATTTCACGAGAAAGAATGGAATGGATGCTTGCATTACAAAGTGAATGAGATAAGAAAATGTAAAAATTTTAATAACTTATGAATGCTTAATAATACCTTAAGTTATTATTTAGAGTTCAATTGGGTTGCCCAAAAAGTAATTGCGGATTTTTTAAGAGAAAGTAAATGCATTTTTAATAAAACTTAGAATGAACTTTAATCAAATATACTTTTTTACACTTTTTTTCTAAAGCATGCTAAAAGTAACAGCTGATAACTGACAGAAGAAAGAATGCAATTACAGGGTCACAAGCTGTGAAAAAATTTGTCAACGACGACTATATGAAAAATGCGCAATTACTTTTTGGGCAACCATGACCTCCCAGATGGCAATACCAGAGTTTCATCAATTCAAGTCGGTGACGCTTGTAGCAGTATATCGCACTAGACCTCAAGAATCGTCTCAGATACCAGATAGAAATTTAAAGTATTTCATGATTTTCATACAAAATAAACTCGAATACTTAAAAATCATATCATATTTCATTGCCAGCTAAATCTTATATACAACAAGCAAAAGCGTGCTAAGTTCGGCCGGGCTGAATCTTATATACCCTCCACCATGGATGGCATTTGTCGAGCTCCTGCCACGGTATCCCTGTTTAGGCAAACAAAGGATAAAAGAAAAGAATTGCTATGTTATTGGAACACTATCAAGTTATGGTTCATTTATTTATAAGGGAGCTGCATTAGGCTGAAAACCGATTCAAGCCATTTTCGACAAGTTTGTTAAAGGTCATAAGAGAAGCCGTTGTACTAAATCGAATAATAATTGCGTCCTCTAGAGGCTCAAGAAGTCAAAATCCCAGATCGGTTAATATGGCAGCTATATCAGGTTATGTACCGATTTGAACTATTCTTGGCAAAATTGTTGAAAATCATAACAAAATACCTTTGGAAAATTTCAGCCAAATCCGACAGGAATTGCTTCCTCTAGAGGCTCAAGAAGTCAAAACCCCAGATCGGTTAATATGGCAGCTATATCAGGTTATGGACCGATCTGAACTATTCTTAGCACAGTTGTTGAAAGTCGTAATGAAACACCTCATGCAAAATTTCAGCCAAATCGGATAAGAATTGTGCCCTCTAGCGGTACAAGAAGTCAAGAACCCAGATCGGTTTATATGGCAGCTATACCAGGTTATGGACTGATTTGAACCATTCTTAAAACAGTTGTTGAAAATCATAACAAAACACCTCGTGCAAAATTTCAGCCAAATCGGATAATAATTGCGTCCTCTAGTGGCTCAAGAAGTCAAGACCCCAGATCGGTTTATATGGCAGCTATATTATGTTATAGACCGATTTGAACTATTCTCAGCACAGTTGTTGAAAATCATAACAAAACACCTCTTGCAAAGTTTCAGCCAAATCGGATAATAATTACGTCCTCTAGTGGCTCAAGAAGTCAAGACCCCGGATCGGTTTATATGGCAGCTATAACAGGTTATGAACCGATTTAAACCATACTTAGCACAGTTGTTGGAAACCATAAAAAAATACCTCATGCAAAATTTCAGCCAAATCAGATGAGAATTGTGCCCTCTAGCGGTACAAGAAGTCAAGAAACCAGATCGGTTTATATGGCAGCTATATCAAAACGTGGACCGATATAGCCCATTTACAAACGACCTACACTAATAAGAAGTATTTATGCAAAATTTCAATCGGCTAGCTTTACTCCTTCGAAAGTTAGAGTGATTCGAGAGACAGACGGACGGGCGGACGGACATGGTTAGTTCGACTTAAAATGTCATGACGATCAAGAATATATGTACTTTATGGGGTCTTAGACGAATATTTCGAGGAGTTACAAACAGAAAGACGAAATTAGTATACCCCTATCCTATGATGGAAGGCATAAAAATCAAATTGCGTTTGTTTGTTTGTTTGTGTCTTCCTTATATACTCAGAAACGGCTGAACCGATTTTCTTGAAATTTCTACAAATGGTGCATAATGATCCCATGGTACTACATTTTTTGATATCTGAAGGGGGGGCGGACCCTCCCCCTTACCCTAATTTTCAGAAACGCCAGATCTCGGAGATGGGTGGTGCGATTTAAGCGAAATTTTTTGTGATCTCATATAGTACCCAAAAATAAAAATTTGGTATCCAAATTTCGGATGGGGTACCTAGGGGGGCTGCCCCACCCTAAAACCTACCAAACATATATTTAGGCCAACCACGACAATATGGGACTCAAATGAAAGGTATTTAAAATAAGAAAACATATCTGATATCCAATTGTCGGACCAAGTGTTTGGGGGACCAACACAACCCTCAAAACCCCTCTAAATCGGACATATTTACTGACAATGGCAATATGGGATTTAAATGAATGGTATTTGCAAGTAGATTACAAATTTGATATCCAAATGTGAGACTTAGTTTCTTGGGTCCACCCCTTCCCCAAAACATCCACCGAAGGGGACAAATTTACGACCATAGCAATATGGGGCACAAATTAAAGGTATTTGAATGTAGAAATCGAATCTGATATCCAAATATGGGACCAAGTGTTTGGCCGCCTCTCACCAAAAACATCCCCAAAGGGGACAAATTTACGATCATTGCAATATTGGGCTCAAATTAAAGGTCTTTGGGAGTAAAGCACGAATTGATATCAATATTCGGGAAAAGTGTCTAAGGGGACACCCCACAGGCAGAACACCACCCAAATAGTAAGTATTTGCTGACTATTGTAATATAAGGCTCAAATAAGAGGGTTTTTAAAGTGGAACATGAAACCGATATATATTTCCAAACAGATATATATTTGAGATTAGAAAACGAATTTGATAACCTATTTGGGAGCCATGTGTTTGGGGGACGCCTCATCCTGTAAACTCCTCTTAAGCTAATGGCAATGTGGGGTTTAAATTCATGGTATTTGAGAGAAGAGCACGATACTGACATTTTTTCAGAGCCAAGTATCTGGGGGACCACCTCTCCCCCGAAAACACCACTAAATCAGATATCATGAGAATATTGGGCTGAAATGAAGTATTTTAGGAATGGAGTACACCTTATATCCAAACTTAAATTCGTAGACCAATTAAGATCATATGGAATTCAGATAAAGGCACTTATATTGTTAAACTCTTTGTCAAGTTAGCATGGTATTTCACTAAAAGATCTTCGAAAATTAACTTTTGTTCCATAGAAAGTAAAAGAAGGCGCAGCAGAGCGGGCCCGGGTCAGCTAATCGTCTATAAAATACAAAAACAAATATAGAATTATATTTTCATTGCTTTCGGCTTTGTCGCAATCTCGATCTGAATTTGGTTTTCTCAAATTTGTACATTTTGGGCTCATGAAGCCGCACTGATAAGGCCCAATTATCTCATTGACTTTAGGTTTTAATGTTTCACACAGTACGCTCAAGGGTATCTCGTATGCTATGGGGAGGAGACTTATTCTTCTGTAGTTGGCACATTCCGTCTTGTCTCCTTTCTTGTCTACGGGACATAGTATGCTGAGGTTCATATCATCGGGTATGCGTTCTTCTAGCCATATTGCGCAGATAAGCTGTGCATACGCCTTATCAGCGTGACGCCTCCGGTCTTAAATAGTTCAGCGGGTAACCCGTCGGCTCCTGCTGCCTTGTTGTTCTTTAGTCGGGTCACTGCTACTTGGACTTCATTCTGAATAGGAGGTAAACATTCTATACCATCATCAGGGACTGGTTCTGCGGTATCCTCTTCACCACCAACGTCAGACACTAGCAGTTGGGTAAAATGTTATTTCCATATCCTCAGCATGTTATCTGTGTCAGTTGCCAGATTTCCTTCTTTGTCTCTTCAGGAGGATGTGCCTGCACCAAAGCCATCGGTTTGATGTTTAATTCTTTGGTAGAATTTCCGGACTTCATTCTGACTCCTGTACATCTCAATTCGCTTACACTCACATCTTTCCATTTGTTTGCAGCTTTTCAATGTCCAGTTTCGGTGCCCCAACCGCATGGGTTTAGTGGGATTGCACATGTATTCCTCGTTGTGGCGAGCCGCTTGCTCCAAGATCAAACGCTCACCGCCAGCCGCCCCTAACCTGGGAACAGACGCTGATGTTGGCCATTGGTCATTTGAAGGCGCCAATAACTCGCCTTGCCATCTCGAGTATCATTGGCACTCAGTATTTAATTAAGAGCCAGTGCCACCTGACTCCTCACTCAGACTCTCCTCTCGAAAATCACAAAACGTAGCTTTCCACCATCCGCAACCTGTGGACGCGCCAGGTAGCTTTCAGCTAAGCTTCCCTTGATAACGATGGAAACCACACAAGTCGGAGCTCAAAGTTCCAGCCTGCGTGGTGCTCATAGTTATCCCGTATCGGCCGGGATAACTATGAGGTGTGCTAGGCCCTTTGAAATCCGTAACGAGTATGGTTCAGATCGAAATTTATTTGGATATAGCTCTCATATATACCGATTTCACGATTTAAGGTTTTTGACCTGTAAAACTCCAATGTCGCTGAAATTTGGCATAGGTGATTGTGTTGGAGGCCACCGTAGCGCAGAGGTTAGCATGTCCGCCTATGACGCTGTACGCCTGAGTTCGAATCCTGGCGAGACCATCAGAAAAAATTTTCAGCAGTGGCTTTCCCCTCCTAGTACTGGCAACATTTGTGATGTACTATGCCATGTAAAACTTCTCTCCAAAGAGGTGTCGCACTTCGACACGCCGTTCGGAAAAGGAGGCCCCTTATTATTGAGCTTAGACTTAAATCGGACTGCACTCATTGATATGTGAGAAGTTTGCCTCTGTTCCTTAGTGGAATGTTCATTGGCAAAATTTGCATTTATTTGCATTGCAAGTTGCAATCTGAATTTTGGTTGTGTTGGGCTCCTCCGCATCCATAATGAGTAAAATTCAGACTATATTTGAATATATCTGCCATATATACTAATCTCTCAAATTGAGGACTTAGGCCCATATAAGCCGCACTCGTTGCCCAATTTCACTGAAATTCGGCTCAGTGTGTTCTGTTGGTCCTCTCGATATCCTGTCCAAATATGGTTCAGATCGGACGGTAATTGGTTACAGCTGACATATGTATTGATCTCCAGATTTAAGTTCTTGAGCCAATAAACTTTGCATTTATTGCCTGATTTTGCCCAAATTGTGCATTGAGTTGTATCAGACTTATAGTATTGAACCCATATATGTCCTATTTGGAACATCGAGTTGTATTAGACCTCTCGAAGTGCTGCCAAGTTCGGTGATGATTGGATCATATTTCGATGTTGTAGCTGCTATTGGCTCATGGAGTGTACATTATTCAACGGAACTTAACCAAAATATATTTAAAGGATATATAAGAGGTGTTGGGTATCCAAATTTCGAACCGGCCAAACTTAATTATTTTTTAATGTTTAAGCTTTACATCTTCACAACATAAATTGAAACATTTTCTATAAGTAAAATGTCCACAATTGAGCAAAGAGTTGATCAATTCAGTAAAGTTTTCTTATTTCATCTGCCAATGTGTTATGTGCAATGATAATCTCCTAGAATAAATAAATGTTAAGCTTAACATCTGTCGATAGGATTTATCAAAGTCATCCGTTTAAAATCTATTAAAACTTGTACTAAACGAATGGTATTCAATTAGTTTGTATAATCTACAATATCACATTGGGTCATACAGCATGTGTCCAATGCGTCCCAAAGCTGATGGCTGCATTTATCTATGCCAGGGTCATGAGCCAGCAGACCATATGACTTGGACACATTCGCACATTTAACCATTTCTATGGAGCAAGTAAAATACATTTGTTCATGTCATGGCAAAAAAAAAACACACACACACTTTGTCCCTGAACTGAGAATTTGAACGTGACCGACCAATGGCCAATACCATAACAGTATTGAGGAAGTGCTGCGCATATGAAGCTTTCCACAATAAATGAGATAATTTTTATATCCTCCACCATAGGATACGGGTATACTTATTTCGTCATTCTGTTTGTAACACCTCGATACATGCGTCTGAGACCCCATAAAGTATTGGGTTGCCCAAAAAGTAATTGCGGATTTTTTAAAAGAAAGTAAATTCATTTTTAATGAAACTTAGAATGAACTTTAATCAAATATACTTTTTTTACACTTTTTTTCTAAAGCAAGCTAAAAGTAACAGCTGATAACTGACAGAAGAAAGAAAGCAATTACAGAGTCACAAGCCGTTGAAAAAATTTGTCAACGCTGACTATATGAAAAATCCGCAATTACTTTTTGGGCAACTCAATATATATATTCTTGATCGTCGTGACATTTTATGTCGATCTAGCCAAGTCCATCCGTCCGTCTGTCTGTCGAAAGCACGCTAACTATCGAAGGAGTAAAGCAAGCCGATTGAAATTTTGCACAAATACTTCTTATTAGTGTAAGTCAGTTGGGATTGTAAATAGACCATATCGGTCCATTTTTTGATATAGCTGCCAAATAAACCGATCTTGGGTCTTGACTTCTTGAGCCTCTAGAGGGCGCAATTCTCACCCGATATGACTAAAATTTTGCACGTGGTGTTTTGGTATCACTTCCAATAACAGCGTTAAGTATGGTTCAAATCGGTTCGCAACCTGATAATGCTGCCATGTAAACCAATCTTGGGACTTGACTTCTGGAGCCTCTAGAAGGCGCAATTCTAGTCCGATTTGACTTAAATTTTGCACTGGGTGTTTTGGTATCACTTCAAACAACTGCGCTAGGAATGCTTCAAATCGGTCTATGGTTTGATATAGCTGCCATATAAAGCGATCTTGCGTCTTGACTTCTTGAGTCTCTAGAGGGCGCAATTCTCGTCCGATTTGACTCAAATTTGCACGTGGTGTTTTGGTATCACTTCAAACAACTGCGATAAGTATGGTTCAAATAGGTCTATGTTTTGGTATACCTGCCATATAAACCGATCTTGGGTCTTGATTCATTCTTGATTCTTGATTCTTCAGCCTCTAGAGGGCGCAATTCTAGCCCGATATGACTTAAATTTTGCACGTGGTGTTCTGGTATCACTTCCAACAACTGCGCTAAGTATGGTTCAAATCGGTTCACAACCTGATAATGCTGCCATATATAAACAGATTTTTGGTCTTGACTTCTTGAGCCTCTAGAGGCCGCAATACTCGTCCGATTTGGCTGTAATTTTGTACGTGGTGGTTTGCTATCGCTTCCAACAACTATGCTAAGTATGATTTAAATCGGTTCATAACGTGGTATAGTTGCCAAATAAACCGATCTGGGGTCTTGACTTCTTGAGCCTCTAGAGGGCGCAATTCTCGTCCAATTTGGCTGTAATTGAGCACGTGGTATTTTGTAATCACTTTCAATAACTGCAATAAGTACGATTTAAATCGGTTCATAACCTGGTATAGCTGCCATATAAACCGATCTGGGGTCTTGCATTCTTGAGCCGCTAGAGGGCGCAATTCTTATCCAATTTGGCTGAAATCTTGTATGAGATGTTTTGTTATGACTTCCAATAACTGTGCTAAGTATGGCGCATATTGGTACATAACCTGATATAGCTGCCATAAAAACCGATCTGGGGTCATAAGTTCTTAACCGAACCTAACCTAACCTAACCTTGGTGAATTTGTGCTTGAGTTTTTAATTCGAAGGTATTTCAAACCGTTATCCGTGGAACATGGAACACGAAAAATTATTGTGGGATTATATAAGATAAGCATTATAAAAGTCAATGGATTGTGGGGCCACCAAGGCGCAGAGGTTAGCATTTTCGACGATGATATCGAAAGTCTGGGTGCAAATTCTGGCAAGAACATCACCAACATTTTGTCGTTTTCCCCACCTAATCCTGGCGACATCTGTAGGGTACTGTACCATTTGAAAAATGATATAGCAGCCATGTAAAAACTTCTCCCCATAAGGGTGTCGCACTGCGGGACGCCGTTCGAACTCGGCTTTAGAAAGAAGGCCCCTTATCATTGAGCTAAAACTTGAATCGGACAGCACTCATTCATATGTGAGAAAATAGCTTTTTTTCTTCAATGAAAATTTCCTGGGCAAATTTGCATTTGCATATTGGAATCCTTCGTTTGAATTTTACGCTCATTCCCTTGCTTTATAATGATCAGAGCATCACTTTAAATGACCCATAACTCTCTAAGAATTTTTTATTTTCCAAACTGTACGATTTTGGATAAAATCGCCCATATACGACCAATAACTGTCCTAGTAATCCAATGATGAGTGACTTAAAAACCAAATGCATTTAAACTAAAAAAAAACAGTAAAAAGCGCTAACCATGTTACAGTAAAATTCAATTAAAACTATGCAACAGTTTGAGAACTTAATGGAAAATCAATAAAGGATTTAAATCGAAAAAGGCTAAAGTCCTTTGTGTGCACCAGCAACATTTTAAACAGAAAGTTGGCTACATAAAAACTAAAAAGTTTTTTTTTAATTTCAAAATCTTCAACAATGAAGCTCAATTCGCGCATATTTTTATTGAAAATTTCAAAATGCTATGTTTTTTGACATATGATAATTGTAACACTTTTTGAAGTCACATCCCAAAATTCCCATTTTGCAAATGAAGGTAAACGCTCACGTTTGCCTCTTTATTTATCTTTAGTTCGTTTATGTAGCCTTAATTTTTAGTAACCACATGACAGATGTTATAACGAAAAGCCAAAACCTTGCTCAAATACTTTTTCAGACATTTATGAAATTTTCAAATCAATATTTGGCACAGGGCCAAAGCAAGAACTAACAAAAAAAAAACAACACAGCACCCTGTATATATTGCCCAAATTTTACACTGAAAAAAAAAAAATCTTTAAATTGTTGGATTTTACCATAAGAAAGAGCGGGCCAGTTGCCGAGTTGCTATTGAGCTCAGATAACCAGAGCGGAGGTTGTGAGATAAATTAAGCCACTCGCACCGAACGTGCTAATTTGGACCGGATCGAGGTCTGTGAGCTTAAACTTTAATCGGACTGCACTCATTAATACGAGAGAAGTATTCTTGTTCGGTAATGGAATGTTCATGGGAAATTTAGTTGATAAAGGGCCTCCTTTTTATAACCAAGTCCAAACGGCGTAGCGCAGTGCGCCACTACTTTGGGGAGAAGTTTTTACATGGCTGCCATATCATTTTTACAAATGCCATAGTTAATTAGAAATGTCGCCAGGTTTAGGAAAACATAACCACCGCTGAAAATTTTCTGATATTCTCGCCAGGATTCGAAACCAGGCGTTCAGCATCATAGGCGGGCAAGCTAACCCCTGCCCTACGGGGGCCTCCTCAATACAACTCACAGTTTCAAATTTCAGTGAAACGGTTTAGAAATGCGACTGTTGTGGCCTTAAGACCCTATACCGGGAGATCGGTTTATATGACAGTTATACTTATGTAAATATACTCCAATCTCGAGCAAGGATGTCAAAAGGCTCACTGTCCGAAATTTCATCAAAATCGGATAATAAACGCGGCTTTTATGGGATCAAAACCGTTCAACGGGAGATTGGTCTTTATGGCAGCTATGTCTAAATAAAATCGTATGTGGATCATCGAAAGGGCTATTGCATTTCACTTTTCGAAGTGTCCGCGAAATCGGGATATAAAGTTCATATTGCCGCTAAATTCAAATATTATGTGATGTAAACCAAATTCAGCTCGGGATATCGGGAGGCCCAATACATTTAACTGATTAAAATTTAATAAATGACTTTAAGACCCTAAATTGGCAAAACGGTCTTCATTGCAACGGTATGGTATATTGACCGATTCGGATAAAACTTGGCACTGATGATGTCAGTCGTAAGATAGGATTTTGGATCTAATTTCAAATAAATCAGGTGAAAATTTAGGCTCCTTGGGCCTCAAGAATTTAAACCCGGGGATCGGTTTATATGGGAGCTATATCTGTTTTTGGACCGATTCGAATCATACTTGACATGGATGTTGGTCATGTCATAACACAAGTCTTTGTTCCAAATTTCTGCCAAATTGGATAAAAATTGAGGCTCCTTGGGACAATAGAAGTCTTATCCTGGGATCGATACATATCCAACTCTGAACCGATATGACCAGTTTGCAATACTTTGGTGTACTTTGAATAGGGTGCATGGATAGAAGTAGAATTTTTAAATTTGACTTAAAAGACATCTGGTGCAAAAGGAGGAGGGAAAAAAGAAAAGATGGAATAATAGTACTGGTAATGGGAGAAAACGTACGTTTAGTACCGCAATTGGTACCATTTGGTACTTTCTTTACAGATGGAGCTAGTGGTCTGAAATTTGGCATGTAGACACAACTAAGAAATATATGATTTGTGACTAAATGATCCATTGAAAATTCGTACATTTTGGTACCAAAATTGGTACCATTTGGTACTTTTTAAAAAGATGGAGCTAGAGGACAGAAATTTGTCATGTAGGCACAACTAAGAAATATATGATTTGTGACTAAGTGATCTATTAACAAGTAAAAACGTATTAAGTTCGGCCGTGGCGAACTTTGGATACCCACCACCAAGGATATAATATTAATCCTATAATACCCTGCACCATAGGATGGGGGTTTACCAATTTCGTCATTCGGTTTGTAACACCTCGAAATGTGTGTGAACAAATACTTTTTGTAAGTGTAGGTCAGTTGGGATGGTAAATGGGCCAAATCGGTCCATGTTTTGATATAGCTGCCATATAAACAGATCTTGGGTCTTGACTTCTTGAGCCTGTAGAGGGCGCAATTCTCGTCCGATTTGACTGAAATTTTGCACGTAATGTTTCGGCATCACTTCCAATAACTGTGTTAAGTATGACACAAATCGTTTAATAATCTGGTACAGCTGTCATATAAACCGACCTTGGATCTTCTGTCCGTCCGTTCGTCTGTCTGTCTGTCGAAAGAACGGTAAACTTCGAAGGAGTAAAGCTAGCCGCTTGAAATTTTGCACAAATACTTCTTATTAGTGTAGGTCGGTTGGGTTTTGTAAATGGGCCATATCGGTCCATGTTTTGATATAGCTGCCGTATAAACCGATCTTGGGTCTTGATTTCTTGAGCCTCTAGAGGGCGTAATTCTTAACCGATTGGAATGAAATTTTACACAATGTGTTTTGTTATCAAATCCAACAACTGTGCCAAGTATGGTTCAAATCGGTTCATAACCTGATATAGCTACCATAAAAACCGATCTTGGGTCTTAACTTCTTGAGCCTCTAGAGAGCGCAATTCTTATCCGATTGAAATGAAATTTTGCACGACGTGTTTCGCTATGACTTCCGACAACTGTGCCAAGTATGGTTCAAATCGGTTCATAACCTGATATAGCTGTAATATAAACCGATCTGGGGACTTGACTTCTTGAGCTTTTAGAGGGCGCAATTCTTATCCGATTGAAATGAAATTTTGCACGACGTGTTTCGCTACGACTTCCGACAACTGTGCCAAGTATGGTTCAAATCGGTCCATAACCTGATATAGCTGTCATATAAACCGATTTGGGGTCTTGACTTCTTGAGCTTCTAGAGGGCGCAATTCTTATTCGATTTGGCTGAAATTTTGCACGAAGTAATTTATTATGACTTTCAATAACTGTGCCAAATAAGGTTGAAATCGGTTCATAACCTGATGTAGCTGCCATATGAACCGATCTGGGTATTGACTTCGTGAGCCTCTAGGGGTCGCAATTATTATACGATTTGCCTGAAATTTTGTACGACGGATCCTCTCATGACCATCAACATACGTGTTTATTATGGTCTGAATCGGTCTATAACCTGATACAGCTCCCATATAAATCAATCTCTCTATTTTTCTTCTTGAGCCCCCAAAAGGCGCAATTCTTATTCGAATTGGCTGACATTTTACACAGGTCTCCAACATATAATTTAATTATGGTCCGAACCGGACCATATCTTGTTATCGCTCAAATAGCAGAGCAAGGTTTTTCTTTAATCCTTTTTTTGCCTAAGTAGAGATGCTGGGAAAAGAACTCGACAAATACGATCCTTGGTGGAGGGTATATAAGATTCGGCCCGGCCGAACTTAGCACGCTTTTACTTGTTGTGTATTTATTTGTTGAATGCCAGAACTTGGCACCCTTTCTCTTATTTTTGTCTATTGTATTATTAATTCCGGAAACCCCACACCTGGTGTTTAGAATTATAACTAAAGTTTAATAGAAAAGATTTATTCTGCGTGTATGATATAAAAAGCCTTTAGAAGAGGCACAATTTCACCAAACCTTGATATGGTGACAACAACTTCAATATATATAATGTATTTTATACATACACATACCCAAGTTTTGCCAATATAAGGAGCCAAACTGAAACTCCCACCTCCAAACACAAAATTTCACGCTTCACTTCTCTAAGAAATATAATATGTAGCAGCATATGTATGTGTGTGTGTGTGTGCCTCTGCTTACCTTGGTGTGTGTGTGTGTGTGCCTCTGCTTACCTTGGTGTGTGTGTGTGTGTGTGTGTTTGTAAGAGCATAACAGTTTATGGGATTTCTGGCACCTTCAAAGTAAGCAGAGTGGCAGCTTGAGCACGACCTGTGTGAAAATTGACAGCATTCAGGTAATTGAAAGTGACACACGATTTTCCATAGTTTGGCAATGGCAAAAGTGGGTCACTGTTAATAAACCGTTTTGCAATAAACTTTAATAAATGTCAAATTGTCAATAAAAGTATCATGTAATGATGCGTTTGTCTACCTCTACGGCAGTCAACTTGTCAGACACACTGAAGCACTGACAATTCATTGTAATTTTGAAGTCAAATGTGGGTGAGTACGTGGGAAAACGGCTTTTCATTAGCATTCACCATGATATGGCGTCTTTATTAACGCGTACACAGCTAAAGGAAATTGACTTTAAATGTCTTTAAATTTAAGCAAAATGAAATGTTACAAGGAAAGAGAAATAGTTGGGCGGAGTCGACTATACAATAGCCCATACTAACGAGTCTGTCTACTACTTATAAACAAAATTGAACAGTATCTATGATATAAGAGTAACAGACGAGGCAGTACTTGGAGTGTTTGAGAGAAAGATTCTCGGTAAATTTTATGGGCCAACCTGCATTGAAGGAGAACATCGGCGTCGTTTATACCAAAGGCCTGCAGAGGACCATTAATTTCTGCTTTCAAGACACACTCACAACCAAAGAGTATTTCAAGAACTGAACTCTTGGCTTAAAAATACAACATTGTATGCAGCGTTGCCACAACAAAAACAAATCTCCGACTTAAATTGTTAAAAAAAAACCTACAAAACTCCCTCCCATCCGACCAAAATTGTGAATATTCACATTTTAGCAAAATTTTCTTAACATTTCTAAACAAAAGAAGTTTTTTTCCGGGCTATTGTTCTCTAGCGGGCAAGGATGCTGGGAGAACCTAAACTACGCACTATTCTAAATGTTGTCAATTTCGGGAAATAACAGAGGCTTTTATGAGTCCCTGGCCTTATTATTGGAGGCCATCGTAGCACAGAGGTGAGCATGTCCACCTAAGACGAGGAGCGAATAGGTATGAATCCTGGCGAAACCATCAGTAAAAATTTAGCGGTAATTTTTTCCTATCTACAATTGTGAGTTACTATGTCATGTAAAAACTTCTCTACAAAGAGGTGTCGCACTGCGGCACGCCGTTAGGACTCGGCTATAAAAAAAGAGGACCCTTGTCATTGAGCTATGACTTGAAACGGACTGCACTCATATATCTGAGAATTTTACACCTATTCCTTAGTGGAATGCTCATGGGCAAAATTTGCATACAACAGGTTCCGAGAACATGTTGTCTTGGGATAGGCGGAGCGATGAGAACCACGCCCACTAGGGCACTGGAGACTATCCCATATATATCCGACCCATTGACATGCAGATTAAGTGTGAGGCAGACACTGCAACTATGAGACTTAAGGTGATAGGAGAATGGATTGAGGATGGGAGCAGTTCACACCATCGCGGTATAATCGAGGCGACGATAGGAAACCTGGAAGGAAGGGAAGAGGTTTCCGATCGGATACCTGAGACGACACTTGAGGTCGGAGACCTGAGACGACACGTGTAAGGCACTGCTGCCAGCGGCACAGTATTGGACTGACGGAACCTTAGTATTGCCATCTGGAAGATCATGTTGCACGGATGGATCAATGCTACATACCAGAGTGGGACTGGGACTCTACATTGAGAACCCAAGAACAGAGTTTTTTTTTTTTGACTGTCTGACCATAATACGGTCCTGCAGGCGGAGATCCGGGCGATCACGGAATGCGTGAGTTGATGTGCTGCTAACGCGAGGACGTCGAGTGTGGACATCTTTATGGACAGTAAAATGGCCATAAGGGCAATAATAACCAGGACGGTAAGATCACGAACAATCTTGGAAAGAAAGAAAGATATTAACGCTATCTCTGATAATGGCACAATCCGCATCGTTTATGTGCCGGGCCATAACCGAGTAAGTGGGAATGAAAGGGCAGACGATTTGGCAGTGAAGGCCAAAGGACTGCCGTCAATAAACCTGGTTAACCCGAAGTCTTTCGGGTCTACGCAGTCAGAATTAAGGGCGTGGGCGAAGAATGCGCAAGTCACCCTGTGGAATAGCAAATCAGTCGGTAGGACGGCGAAAATCCTATGGGGTGATACGGATCGAGAGAGGTAGATCGATTCAGACTATATTGCATACGTATATTGAAGGCCATGGAAAAAGCCATTGTACATAATTTGTACTAAATTTGATGAGAATTGCTCTCTCTAGAGGCTCAAGAAGTCATGATCCCAGTACGGTTTATATTGCAGCTATATCAGATTATGTACCGATGTGCGCCATATTCATCACAGTTTTTGAAAGTCACATCAGAACACCTCACGCAAAATTTTAGTCAAATCGGATGATAATTGCGCCCTCTAGTGGCTCAAGAAGTCAAGATCCAAGATCGGTTTAAATGGCACCTATACCAGGTTATGGACCGATTTGAACCTACACAAATGTAGGAAGTGATACCAAGACACCACATGAAAAATTACAGCCAAATTGGATAAGAATTGCGCCTTCTAAAAGCTCAAGAAGTCAAGACCCAAGATCGGTTTATATGGCAGCCATATTAGGTTGTAAACCGATTTTGACCATACTCAGCACAGTTGTTGGAAGTCTTAATAAAACACCTCGTGCAAAATTTCAGCCAAATCGTATATGAATTGGGCCCTCTTGTGGCTCAAGAAGTCAAGATCCATGATCGGTTTATATGGCACCTATACCAGGTTATGGGCCGATTTGGACCATACACAAATGTTGGAAGTGATACCAAAACACCACGTGCAAAATTTCACCCAAATCGGAAAAAAATTGCGCCTTCTAAAAGCACATGAAGTCAAGACCCATGATCGGTTTATATGACAGCTATATCCAAACCTGGACCGATTAGGCCCATTAACAATCCCAACCGACCTACACCTATAAGAAGTATTTGTGCAAAATTTCAAGCGGCTATCTTTACTCCTTCAAAAGTTAGCGAGCTTTCAACAGACAGACGGACGGACAGACCGACGGACAGACCGGCGGACAGACGGACGGACGGTCATGGCTTGTTCGACTTAAAATATCACGAAGATCAAGAATATTTTGAGGTATTACAAACAGAATGACGAAATTAGTATACCCCCATCCTATGGTGGAGGGTATAAAAATTTCAGCGTAGGTTTTTCCCCTCCTAATGCTGGCAACATTTGTGAGGTACTATGCCATGTAAAACTTCTCTCCAAAGAGGACTTTGTGACATCATTTGGGCGATATGACTTTCGTCGTTTTGCGCGGAATAACGCTACGCCTTTACTCTGTCTTCAGTAGCTTGTTCTTCAGTAGACATGAAATACAACAATATGTGAGTTCGGCGTTTACGAGTTCAGCATAAACAGTCACCAATGCCTTTGGCCGGCATTGTTTTAGCCAAGTTATTTTGTCAGAATGAGTTAAGAAGCTACAGCGAAGAAATCCTTTGAAGGTTCCCTTTGTTGTACACATAGGGGGAAGACCAACATTGCATGACAATCCGACAATAGTTGTCCGGAATCGAACGGATCTATAAGTCTTATAGGGAACTATATAAAGACATATGCCTCTATTTCCCATATTCAAATTTAACCTGATTCTCATGGAAAGAATGGGCTGCAATTTTGTTCTACTCATATTTAAATTCAGCATAAAAAACTTTTAAAAGCGAAGCCAAATATTATACTGCCGAGATTTGGCACATACCACTCTCCTACGACTGTTGATATTTTTTGTGAATTTTATCAAAATTGGTTCAGTATGAGAAATAGCTCCCGATTTTCGCTTATATAGTCGTAGTTTTTACAAGTTTGCATGGATTTACCCAAAATTTGGTTCGATTTGGATTATTAACCATCTGAAGACCTCTACCGAAGTCTATCAAAATCAGTTCAGAAACATATGCATATATCATCCATATAATGATTTCGCCCAATTTGCACTTATAGGCTATGTATAGGGTATTGTATAATCGGCACTGGCCGACTTTTACCTTTCTTTATATGTTAAAAAAAGTTTTGACTTAATTTTTGACTTACCTGACAAATGTCCATATCTGAAAAAAGATGAAATAGAACTATTAGGCTATACAATTTCTTAACTTCATTAAATAAATAATGATACAAATTTCCAAAACTACACAAATTAAATGTTACTTAGAATTAATTATAATTGCATATGATTAAATAATAAATCACATTTCATCTCATACACATACACACACACACACACACAGTAAGGTTACTGTGCCATGTTACAGGACTCTTAATGGGAATTTATCTTCCATCTGTTGTTTGTGGTGTGTAAACATGTAGTGAGCATTTTCAGAAGTCAGAATACATTTTGGCTAGAGGTTCATTGCCTTACTGTTAGTCACCATCAACTAAATTAAGTTACGTGTTTAACTTGGACTACGTGCCTGGCACAGCAACAGTTAAATAAACTGTATTAATTATAGCTATTCATTGGTCATTGAACACATATTGACAGATCTGTCATTTAAATTAAATTGAACTCACAGACGAAAAGTCTCGGACAAATAATAATAAATCCCATTGGCACTTGCACTCTCTGCAATGTCTTGCAAGGGAAAACAAATGTACACAACATGGCTGAGGTCGTTGTCTTTGTCAACAGTTTTACGTATTTTAGTCACATTCTACACATCAAGTAGTCTTGGAATATTCGCTAAAGAATTTTGGAAATTCGTCTAAAGAAAAGGCCTAAAGGCAAAATATCATGGAAATTTCGACTGAAGACCAAATTTTTTTTCTCTAAGGGAATAATTTTAAAGAAATTTTTGCTAAGGAAAAAATAACATAGGAATTTGAAGCCAGTAAGGAAAGGCAAACATTGGGCGACTGTATAATACCCTACACCTACCCTATAAGTATAAAGTGAGAGCTTTATCTAATTCTGAACTAATTTTGGTGGACCTCGGCGGAAGTTTTCAGATGGGTTATGAAACAATCCATATCAAATTTCAAGCCATCTCTGGCTTTCCTTTTCCATTTGCAAAGAGAAATCACCGATCATTGAGCTCGTCTCGAAAGAGAAACAAACAAAAACAAGTAAAAGCATGCTAAGTTCGACCGGGCCGAATCTTATATACCCTCCACCATGGATCGCATTTGTCGAGTTCTTTTCCCGGCATCTCTTCTTAAAGAAAAAAGGATAAAAGAAAAAATTTGCTCTGCTATTAGAGCGATATCAAGATATTGTCCGGTTTGGACCACTATTAAATTATATGTTGGAGACCTGTGTAAAATTCCAGCCAATTCGAATAAGAATTGCGTTCTTTGGGGCTCAAGAAGTAAAATAGTGAGATCGATTTATATGGGAGCTGTAACGGGCTATAGACCTATTCAGACCATAATAAACACGTATGTTAATGGTCATGAGAGGATTCGTCGTACAAAATTTCAGACAAATTGAATAATAATAGCGACCTCTAGAGGCTCTAGAGGCTCAAGAAGTCAAGATCCCAGATCGGTTTATATGGCAGCTATATTAGGTTAGGAACCGATTTGAACCATACTTAGTACAGTTGTTGGAAGTGATAGCGAAACACGTCGTGCAAAATTTCTTTCCAATCGGATAAGAATTGAGCACTCTAGAGGCTTAAGAAGTCAAGACCCAAGATCGGTTAATATAGCAGCTATATCAGGTTATGGACCGATTTCAAACATACTAAGCACAGTTGTTGGAAGTAAGAATAAAATACGTCATGCAAAATTTCATTCCAATCGGATAAGAATTGCGCCCTCTAGGGGCTCAAGAAGTCAAGACCCAAGATCGGTTTATATGGCAGCTATATCAAAACATGGACCGATTTGAACCATACTTGGCACAGTTGTTGGATATCATAACCAAACAAGTCGTGCAAAATTTCATTCCAATCGGATAAGAATTGCGCCCTCTAGAGGCTCAAGAAGTCAAGACCCAAGATCGGTTTATATGGCAGCTATATCAGGTTATCGACCGATTTGAACCATACTTGGCACAGTTGTTGGATATCATAACAAAACACGTCGTGCAAAATTTCATTCCCATCGGATAAGAATTGCGCACTCTAGAGGCTCAAGAAGCCAAGACCCAAGATCGGTTTATATGGCAGCTATATCAAAACATGGACCGATATGGCCCATTTGCAATACCAACCGACCTACACTAATAAGAAGTATTTGTGCAAAATTTTAAGCGGCTAGCTTTATTCTTTCGGAAGTTAGCTTGCTTTCGACAGACAGACGGACGGACGGACAGACGGACGGACGGACGGACAGACGGACGGACATGACTTATCACTGTTGCATTCGACTTTGACAACTCTGGGGAAAAAGTATAACTCAAATTTTTATGACAAATAACGCAGGTCCTCGGCCGAGAATCAGTTTTAGCTTGGAATAATTGGTAGTTGATATTGTTTAGACCAGAAACTTTGCTCCGTGGCGTCCATGGCTCCTGAATTAAGGCAATAAGAATCTTACACTTGCTGATTTTCTCCATCAGAGCGTGTGTAGCTGTCTCGCTCCGGTGGAGCTTTATCTGGGTGACCTCAATCATTGGTCCCTTAGTAAATGGACATCTGGGGTGTGGGTGATAGTCTCATCGTCGGCTCCCAGATCTTTAAGTTGCATTGACTTTCCTGTCGCTGTACTGTCTGATGTTTTAATATTAGGATCTTTGCCTATCCCAGTCTTCCGAATTTTGCGAAGGTTGGTAATGGTTTCATCATCGGGTCCTGTTCGTTAGGCTGTATTGTGTTTCCCGTCGCTGCAGTGACTAAAGTTCCAATATTAGGATTTTTGCCTATTCTAGTGAAAAGTGTAAGTTGTGCAGCAGTAAACGTTGAAAGGTGTTATAGTTCTAAGGGCTCTTTCATACCACCCCATATGAAGTTCAAAAATCATTTTCAAATTCGTTCAAGTAAATGTATATCCTCCTTTTCAAACAATTCTCAAACTTTTCTTCTTTTTTTTCTTTTTTACAATAATCCTAGTTTGTAAAAATTTTTTTACAAAATCCTTGAAGTTGTATCCCATTGGCTTGAATGAACTAATTATTCAACTCAATGTTAGTTTTTTCAAAAAACACACTCGTCACACTTTCAGTTTGTTGCTAAACTCCTTATCGTAAGGATTTAACATTTCAATGAGTCCTTTTTTCATCATCACTGAACATTCTAATTAATTGCCTTCAAATCAACTTAGCTCACGGCCATGCTTAACCCAAAACTGAATAGACAAAATTAGAATTCCTGAATTTTTGGCGGATGCCAAGTAAATTGAGCTCATTTTAAGGACATCCGTTCCCAATCCGCAACGGATGCAGCGGATAGAAAGAGTATGTGTTGGTGCAGTTCAACAAATTATTTGATAGGGTAAAAAGCAAACAAGGATAAATCAAAATTGAATATTATTTTTGTGGTTAAATCAAAGTACGAAAAGTAAAATTGCATTAAGTTTCGCACGGTCCGATAAAGTCATAGTTTCGGAAAAAACGGGCAATATATCCGCTTTTTATGGAACTATTGTAACACCCCAATTTGAAACTCGGTCGGACGGACGGACAGACACAAGGACATCGATAAATCGTCTACAAATTTTATGACGTTCCCGAATTTAGTAGGGTTGGTAATGGATATATCGATGTGTTGCAAACGGAATGACTAAACGAATGGTGGTGAGGGGTATAAAAATGTGTCCGTTTAAAAACTTCTCCCCGTCCAGACTCGTCTATCAAAAGGAGTCCCTTGTCATTGGGATTAAACTTGAATCGGACAGCCATCATTGATATGTGAGAGGTTTGTCCTTGTTCCTTAATGGAATGCTCATATGCAAAATTTGCATTCTGCCTTTCGGGTCGGCGCAGTCCGAGGGCGTGGGCGACGAACGCGCATGTCACCCTGTGGAACAGCGAAACGGTCGGTAGGACGGGAAAAATCCTATGAGGAGATCCAGATAATGGGAAGACGAGGCTATTACTGAAAGGATGTAAGAAGGAGGTCAGTATAACATTCGGTATCATAACAGGATACTTAGAACTACGAGCTCACTAATGTAAAATCGGAGCGGCAACTGAAAGCATGTGTGGGGCATGCGGGAAAATGATGAGACGTTGCAGCATTTCCTATACCATTGCCTGGCTAACAGATAACGGCACTAAGGTGGCGATATCAGACAGGAACCAACATGGGGGAGTGGTTCAAGCCGATTACTGGCTTAGGTGTATGTCCGCACCCTCTTTTCAACTTAACCTAACCTAGGTCCAAGACTTTTGCAAGATTGGTCTGTATGGCAGCTAAATCTAAATATAGAGCGATCTGGGCCATATTTAACACGAAATCGTGGAATCTACCACAGCCCAGTGTTCCAAATTTCAGCGAAATCGAATAATAAACGTAGATCGATTTGGCTCATTTACAACCCTAGTTTAGGTTAGGTTTAAGTGGCAGTTTTCCATCAGACTCACTTAGACGTTATCGTCCCTTGTGATACCACAGTAATAGAAGAAGGAAGATGCATTCTAGTTCCTACCGTTGAACTATCCAGATCGCTTTAAAATAACGCAATTACTTTGCCAATGTTTACATCCGCTAAATCAGACAGGTTCTCAAAGAAATGAGAACCTAAAGCGGAACTCCTTCCAACAGCTAGTGCGGGACACACACACAGAATGTGTTCTATAGTCTCTTCTTCTTCGATGTCCTTACAGCTTCTGCAACAGCCGTTGCTGGCAACCTTCAGTCTGTCAGCATGTTTTCCGATTAGACAGTAACCTGTCATGACCATAGACGTCTCTTCTAGCCAATGACAGAAAGCAGTAGACCTCATCAAGTCTAGATTAGGCCACATAGTTTTGGAAAGCTCACAGTCCCCTCTTTGGGAACATCTATCATTTGTTGTCCTTCGGGTCTGGTCCTGAAAACTTAGCTTACATGTCGCTAGAGGCATACCCACAGATTCCAGTGTCCCTGGAATGTGGAGGGTAGTTCTTAGCCTAGCAAGCTCATCCGCTTTACAATTCCCTGGGATATATCTGTGGCCCGGCACCCTGAACAGGTGAATTTTGAACTATTCAGCCATCTCGTTGAGAGATCTTCGACAGTCGAGGGCGGATTTGGTGTTCAGAAATACGTTCTCCAGGGATTTAATGGCTGTCTGAGTAGATATTGGGTTGCCCAAAAAGTAATTGCGGATTTTTCATATAGTCGGCGTTGACAAATTTTTTTCACAGCTTGTGCCTCTGTAATTGCATTCTTTCTTCTGTCAGTTATCAGCTGTTACTTTTAGCTTGCTTTAGAAAAAAGTTTTAAAAAAAGTGTATTTGATTAAAGTTCATTCTAAGCTTTATTAAAAATGCATTTACTTTCTTTTAAAAAATCCGCAATTACTTTTTGGGCAACCCTATATTTATGCCAATCGTCGTAATGGCATTATATCTTAGCCATTGCAACACTTCCTTAATTGCAAGGATCTCTGCTTGATACACACTGCAGAGGTCGGGAAACCTTTTCGATATGACCAGTTCTAGATCTTCAGGGTACACCTCAAAGCCCACCTGGGACCATCCGTATAGAAGTCAATGTAACTTCTGTTACCAGGGATATCGAAGTTCCAATCGGTTCTATCAGGAATGGGTACAGTAGTTTTTATCACAAAGCGGCTCAGGAAGGGTGTAATCCACACTGCGTGGAACATCGGATATTGTATCAAGAATAACACAGTGTCCGTAGCCGCCACATGACCAATGAGAAAGCTCCCTTAACCTCACAGCAGTGGTCGCTGCAATTTGGCTAGCCACAATGTCCACAGGCATAAGATGAAGGCATCAGATAGTGTTGTCCTCTGTGTATGGCTGTGATGCACAAAGAAGCCATCCTTTGGATCCGGTTAAGTATCGAGCAGTAGGTGGACTTTTGAAGCGCCGTCCTCCATACCACAACACCATATAGCATAATAGGTCTGACAACTGCAGTATATACCCAATGCAGGACAAGCGGTCTAAGTCCCCAACTTTTGCCAATCCACACTGCCTGGAACATCGGATATTGTATCAAGAATAACACAGTGTCCGTAGTCGCCACATGACCAATGAGAAAGCTCCCTTAACCTCACAGCAGTGGTCGCTGCAATTTGGCTAGCCACAATGTTCACAGGCATAGGATGATGGCATCAGATAGTGTTGTCTTCAGTACGGCTGTGATGCACAAAGAAGCCATCCTTTGGAGCCGGTTAAGTATTGAGCAGTAAGTGGACTTTTGAAGCGCCGTCCACCAGACCACAACACCATATAGCATAATAGGTCTGACAACTGCAGTACATACCCAATGCAGGACACGCGGTCTAAACCCCCAACTTTTGCAGGTGTATAGGGCAAGAGCGGCCTTTCTTGCCCTTTCCAAAAGGTTGGGTTTGAAGTTCAATTTCCTGTCCAGCAAAACACCCAGGTATTTTTCGATTTCTGTAAATGGAACACTCTCTCCACCCAAGGAGACAGGTTCCACTGTAGGCAATTTATATCTCCTGCTGAAAAGAACTACTTCTGTCTTGCACGGATTTATACCCAAACCAATTTCGTTAGCCCACTTTGCTGGTGCACGTAGAGCTTCTTGAAGAATATCTCTTAGAGTGCTGGAAAACTTTCCCCTAACCGCAATTGCCATGTCATAAGCATACGCGATCACTTTTACGCTTTTTTCTTCCAGGGACAACAATATAATGTTAATGGCTATCTTCCAAAGTAGAGGAGACAGTACACCTCCTTGAGGAGTTCCCCTGCTGACACATCTTTTTAGATCCACAGATCCCAAGCCTGCCGTAATGCATTTTTTAGTAAGTAAGTTATTAATAAACTTTCTTACGGTAGAGTTGACGCCTAGAAACTTCAACTCCTTCATGATTGACGTCGGTTTTACATTATTGAAAGCATATGCAATGTCGAGAAGTGCTACCACTGTATATTCCTAGACAGCGAGAGAACCCTCTTTGTAGCCGGCTAGGTCGTGCAGGGCTGTTTCAGTGGATTTCATGCTGCTGCCACGACAGGCAATCTTCAGGGATCTTTTCCCTAAGATTCGTTTCTATCAACCTCTCAAGAGTCTTCAGCATAAAGGATGACAGACTAATAGAACGAAAATCTTTCGCTTTCGTGTGGTAGGGTTTTCCTGTTTTCGGAATGAAAATGACCTTCGTGACCCTCCATCCCACAGGTATATATATGACATTCTGATGGCAAGCAGAGTATATCTTCCTAAGCCAGGGAACCAGTCTATCAGACACAACCCCACATTTACAACCATAACCGACCTGCATTAATAAGAAGCGTTTGTGCAAAATTTCCGGCGCCCAGCTTCACCTCTTCGAAATTAGGCGCGCTTTCGACAGACTGACGGACCAAGGGTCGGTCATGGCTAGATCGATTTATTGTATGGGGTCCTAGACCAATATTTCGATGTGTTACAAAAGGAATGTGTAGAGTAGTATATCACCATCGAATGGTGGTGCGTATATAAAAGCACCGCATAAACGAATCCTCCGTTCTGCCTTCTTGAACCAAAAGAAAATAAAATTTGTATCCACATGAGTTGAAAGGTGATAAATGAATAACACTTATGACTACAAATTCCAACAACAAATATGGACCAAATTGGTCAGTATGTATTGCAAGAGTTCCTTGATTTGACCTTTTGATCCCCATAAAAGCTCAATAATTCTTTGTTCAAACTAATCCTCATATAAACTGAGCAAATTTGTACACAGTGTTGATAGATTCCATGCTAGTGAGCATACAAATTTCCCCTCTGCCGTAAGAAGCCCACTTTAAAATCTTTTCCTATTACTCATAGTCAAGAGGTCTCTATTCAGCATCAAAAGATTCACTTGTTTATAGAAAAGAAAAATTCCAATAAGACTAAGAAATCGCAAAAATTACAGTCACACTGAGGACTACGACAATTCTTTAATAATGAAAAACAATGATAATGAAAACATGACAAATTAATTCACTTTTCCCTTTCATTCAATCACAGACAAACACACACACACACACACACACAAGACGCACTCTGTACTTCACTTTCGCAATGATGATATCGACGCATATTGACTGTAGCTGCAACAAAGTTCAAGGTGAACACTTTGACTTGATCCAGAAGCATTGAAGTGAAATGTTGTTGAAATGGGGACAATGTCACTGTGCTTGATAGCTATGCCTCGTTGCTGATAAATGAAGAAGCACTCATTTGCAAGCAAAATACACTTGACTTTTATGCAAATATTCACCATTTAAAGGTGGTGCTATTAAATATGAAATAAATGTGAAAAGAAAAATCTCAAAAAATCATTGAGGCAAATATTGCACTAGAGATTGACAGTTGCATGGGTATGAATGAGAGCTTTTAGTAAAAACAGCAGCTAGCTATTGGCGATGAGTAAAAACCCAATGGAAATGAAGGGATTTTTTTAAAATTTTATTTTTAAGGGAATATTCGCATGAATATTCCACTAAGGAACAGGGGCAAACATCTCACATATGAGTACAGTCCGATTCTAGTTTAAGCTCAATGATGAGGGACCTCCTTTTTATACCCTACACCACTACTGTGGTACAGGGTATCATAACTCAGTGAATTAGTTTGTAACACCCAAAAGGAAGAAAGATAGACCCATTGATAAGTATACCGGATCGACTCAGAATCACTTTTTGATTCGATTTAGCTATGTCTGTATGTGTGTTTGTCTGTTCGTCCGTTTTCAAATTTGGTATGGGCATGTTTTTCGGCCTAGAGACGAAGCCTATTAAATTGGAAACAAGTAAAAGCGTGGTAAGTTCGGCCGGGCCGAATCTTATATACCCTCCACCATGGATCGCATTTGTCGAGTTCTTTTCCGGCATCTCTTCTTAGGAAAAAAAAAGGATATAAGAAAAGATTTGCTCTGCTATTAGAGCAATATTTAGATATGGTCCGGTTTGGACCACAATTAAATTATATTTATGTTGGAGACCTGTGTAAAATGTCAGCCAATTCGAATAAGAATTGCGCCCTTTGTGGGCTCAAGAGAGATCGATTTATATGGGATCTGTATCGGGCTATAGACCGATTCAGAATATAATAAACACGTATGTTTATGGTCATGAGAGAATCCGTCGTACAAAATTTCAGTCAAATCGGATAATAATTGCGACCTCTAGAGGCTCAAGAAGTCAAGATCCCAGATCGGTTTATATGGCAGCTATATCAGGTTTGAACCATATTTGGCACAGTTGTTGGATATCATAACAAAATACTACGTACCAAAATTCATTCAAATTGGATAAGAATTGCGCCCTCTAGAGGCTCAAGAAATCAAGACCCATGATCGGTTTATATGACAGCTATATAAGGTTATGGACCGATTTGAACCATACTTGGCACAGTTGTTGGATATCATAACAAAACACGTCGTGCAAAATTTCATCCCAATCGGATAAGAATTGCGCACTCTAGAGGCTCAAGAAGTCAAGACCCAAGATCGGTTTATATGGCAGCTATATCAGGTTATGGACCGATTTGAACTATACTTGGCACAGTTGTTGGATATCATAACAAAACACGTCGTGCAAAATTTCATCCCAATCGGATAAGAATTGCGCACTCTAGAGGCTCAAGAAGTCAAGACCCAAGATCGGTTTATATGGCAGCTATATCAAAACATGTGCCGATATGGCCCATTTACAATACCAACCGACCTACACTAATAAGAAGTATTTGTGCAAAATTTCAAGCGGCTAGCTTTACTCCTTCGGAAGTTAGCGTGCTTTCGACAGACAGACAGACGGACGGACGGACAGACGGACGTACATGGCTAGATCGACATAAAATTTCACGACGATCAAGAATATATATACTTTATAGGGTCTCAGACGAATATTTCGAGTAGTTACAATCAGAATGACGAAATTAGTATACCCCCCATCTTATGGTGGAGGGTATAAAAATCGGTTCAGATTTGGATATAGCTCCCATATATATGTTCGTCCGATTTGCAGTAATACTGCAATAAAATTGTCATTTATTAACCGATTCTCTCGAAATTTGGCAGGAAGGATTTTCTTAAGACTCCCAATATAACTGGTGAATTTTTTAGAAATCGGTTCATATTTGGATATAGCTGCCATATATATGTTCGTCTGATTTGAATTAATATAGCAATAAAATCGTCATATGTCAACCGATTCTCTCGAAATTTGGCAGGAAGGATTTTCTTATGACTCGCGATATCCAAAAGTGAATATTATAGAAATCGGTTCAGATTTGGATATAGCTCCCATATATATGTTCGTCCGATTTGCAGTAATACAGCAATAAAATTGTCATTTGTTAACCGATTCTCTCAAAATTTGGCAGGAAGGGTTTTCTTATGACTCTCGATATTAAAAGCGAATATTATAGAAATCGGTTCAGATTTGGATAAAGCTCCCATATATATGTTCATCCGATTTGCAGTAATACTGCAATAAAATTGTCATTAGTTAACCGATTCTCTCGAAATTTTGCAGGAAGGATTTTCTTATGACTCTCGATATTAAAAGTGAATATTATAGAAATCGGTTCAGATTTGGATACAGCTCCCATATATATGTTCGTCCGATTTGCAGTAATACAGCAATAAAATGGTCATTTGTCAACCGATTCTCTCGAAATTTGGCAGGAAGGATTTTCTTATGACTCGCGATATCCAAAAGTGAATATTATAGAAATCTGTTCAGATTTAGGTATAGCTCACATAAATATATCAGCCGATTTTCACTCCTAGACCCACTACAAGCTCATTTATTGACCAATCTTCCCAAAATTTTGTACAACGCTTTCCTCGACGAATTCCACAATATCCATAAAGTTTGATCGAAATCGGCTCATATTTAGATATAGCTCCCATCTTCCGTCATTTGTCAATCGTAGTTGCTTTGCTCGAAATTTGATACAGTTATTTTAATAACTTATCTGAATACATCCGCCGAGGTCCATCAAAATTTGTTCAGAATTAGATATAGTCCCACTTTTGTACTTAAAAGGTAGGTGTAGGGTATTATAAAGTCGGCACCGCCCGACTTTTGCCTTTCCTTACTGGTTATACCCTCCAACTTAGGATGGGGGTATACTAATTTCATCATTCTGTTTGTAACACCTCGAAATATGCGTCTAAGACCCCATAAAGTATATATATTCTTGATCATTATGTCATTTTAAATCGATCTAGCCATGTCCGTCCGTCTGTCCTTCTGTCCGTCCATCCTTCCGCCGTCTGTCTGTCGAAAGCACGCAAACTTTCGAAGGGGTAGCGCTACCCGCTTGAAATTTTGCACAAATACTTTTTATAAGTGTAGGTCGGTTCGGATTGCAAATGGGCCAATTCGGCCCATGTTTTGATATAGCTGCCATATAAACCGATCTTGGGTCTTGACTCCTTGAGCCTCTAGAGCGCGCATTTCTTATTCGATTGGAATGAAATTTTGCACGACGTGTTCCGCTATGACTTCCAACAACTGTTTTAAGTATGGTGCAAATCGGTCCATAACCTGATATAGCTGTCATATAAACCGATCTTGGGTCTTGACATCTTGAGACTCAAGAGGGCGCTATTCTCGTCTGATTTGACTGAAATTTTGGACGTAGTGTTTCGGTATCACTTCCAACAACTGTGCCAAGTATGGTGTAAATCGGTCCATAACCTGATATAGCTGTCATATAAACCGATCTAGGGTCTTGACTTCTTGAGCCTCTAGAGGGCGCAATTCTTATCCAATTGGAATGAAAATTTGCAAGACGTGTTTCGCTATGACTTCAAACAACTGTGCCAAGTATGGTGCAAATCGGTCCATAACCTGATATAGCTGTCATATAAACCGATCTTGGGTCTTGACATCTTGAGCCTCTAGAGGGCGCAATTCTTATCCGATTGGAATGAAATGTTGCACATAGTGTTTTACTATAACTTCCAATAACTGTGCCAAGTATGGTGTAAATCGGTCCATAACCTGATGTAGCTGTCATTTAAACCGATCTAGGGTCTTGACTTCTTGAGCCTCTAGAGGGCGCAATGCTTATCCAATTGGAATGAAATTTTGCACGACGTGCTTCGCTATGACTTCCAACAACTGTTTTAAGTATGGTTCAAATCGGTCCATAATCTGATATAGCTGTCATATAAACCGATCTTGGGTCTTGACATTTTGAGCCTCTAAAGGGCGCAATTCCCGTCTGATTTGACTGAAATTTTGGACGTAGTGTTTCGGTATCACTTCCAACAACTGTGTTAAGTATGATTCAAATCGGTTCATAATCTGATATAGCTGCCATATAAACCGATGAGAATTGCGCCCTCTAGAAGCCGATTTGGCTGAAGTTTTGCATGAGGCGTTTTGTTATGACTTCCAATAATTGTGCTGAGTATGGCGCAAATCGGAACATAACCTGATATAGCTGCCATATAAACCGATCTGGGATCTCGACTTCTTGAGCCGCTAAAGGGCGCAATTCTCATCCGATTTGGCTGAAATTTTGCATGAGGTGTTTTGTTATGAATTCCAACAATATTGTTTAGTATGGGGCAAATTGGTTAATAACCTGATATAGCTGCCATATAAACCGATCTTGGGTCTTGACTTCTTGAGCCTCTAGAGGATACAATTCTCATCCGATTTGGCTGAAACTTTGCATGAGGTGTTTTGTCATGACTTCCAATAATTGTGCCAAGTATGGAACCAATCGGTATATAACCTGATATAGCTGCCATATAAACCGATCTGGGATCTTGACTTCTTGAGCCTCTATAGGGTGCAATTTTCATCCGATTTGGCTAAAATTTTATACAACGGCTTCTCTCATGGCCTTCAACATACGTGTCTAATATGGTCTGAATCGATCAATAGCTTGATACAGCTCCCATATTAACCTATATACCGATTTTGCTTCTTGAGCCCTTACAAGGCGCAATTCTTATTCGAATGAACTGAAATATTACACAACGACTTCTACAATGTTCAGCATTCATTTATGGTCCGAATCGGATTAACTTGATATAGCTGCAATAGCATAACATTTCTTATTCAATATTCTTTGTTTGCCTAAAAAGATATGCCTATGAGTGGATCGACAAATGCGATCCATGGTGGAGGGTATATGCTCTTACTTGTTATAGCTGAGTCCAAAGGGTGTGCCGCATTGCGACACCTCTCTAGAGAGAGACGTTTTTACATGGCATAGTACCTCACAAATTTTGCCGGCATTAGGGGGGGAAAACCACCGCTGACATTTTTTCTGATGGTCTCGCCAGGATTCGAATCCAGGCGTTTAGCGTCATAGGCGGACATGCTAACCTCTGCGCTACGGTGGCCTCTAAGGACACTTAGTATGATCGCTTAACAAAATTAAAACTAAAGAACTACAATAGATATAATCAGTTATGTCTTCCTCGTCTAGGAAACGACCAGAGACAATGATTTTTAATTACACCTGACATTGTTTTGTTGTTCATTATATTCCCTGATTGAATATTGCCATGAGCTGTATTTGTGTTTTTAATTGGAAATACACTTCATTTCCCATTAATCACAAGAATCACTTCATTACAAGAGTGTTGTGTTAATTGTCATGCATATTCGCAGAATTGCCTTTGGCAATGTTTTATAAATTCTGGAAATATTTTTATCAAGGCTTTCAATTACACATATTTTTTTAATTAATCACAAAGTCCTTTGTTCATAGATATTTAATTTAAGTATGCCATTTTGCGATGTGCTTAAACTCATATTAAATTTCCACTTCTGATTGCTTTTAACTATAACAAAGCATTTTTTTTTTTTTTCATTTTAATTTTATGCATGAGGCTAATTGATGTTCAATGTAGACATACATTGTAAAGAGTAGAACTTATTTTAATAATACGTTGAAAAACACAAAAGAGAATAAATGTTATTGGAAAAATTATATAAATGTGTAAAATGAGAAAAATGTGGAAAATTTCAAGCAAACAAGCTACTTAAATAAACTTTCAATTGGGGTAATTTTCATTAAAAACCACTATCGATAGTCTTACTAATGCGGGGGACTATTTATTAATAATGGTTTCAAAAATTGTTTTTTTTGGGATAATAAATCGATACATACAAAATTTTGCAACACAATGCCGAGAGACTCGAAATCACTTCCATATTCTCCGAAAATGTACACCCATAGCATACACAGAAACGGGCTAAAGTCGGGCGAGGCCTACTATTTGATACCCTACTCCACATTGGGTTTTGCAGCCTAAGTCGTTGAAACTTAAATTTTAAACAAATTTGAAATGTAGAATTTCGACCAAAATCCGTATATGTTGTGGGAATGATCGAAGAAATCGTTGCGTAAAGAGAAGATCAGCGTCAGCAAAGGCCTTTTAGTGAAAATCGGGAGATATTTATATATGCGAGTTACATCTAAATGTTAACAGATTTCTATGAAATTTACCATTGGTCAGAAGGGCCATAAGAGAAATCTTAGTGACAAATTTTGTGAGATTAGTTAAGAAATGACCAAACTATTGCAATAATAGTCAAAATCGGAAGAAAATACATATGCGAGCTATATCTAAATCTTATCAGATTTTGACCAAAATCGGTACACAAAGTAAATAAATAAACGAAAAAGACATTGTGCAAATTTTAAGAAAATCGGTTATGAAACACGCTGAAAATCGCGCTAAAAGTGAAAATCTGTTTATATAAAGGGTGATTTATAAGTTACTAGCTGGCCCGCTACGCTGCGCCTTGTTTTACCTTTTATGGAACAAAAGTTTCCTTAGATATATATTTTCGACAATTAAAGAGTTTTTAGTGAAATACCATGCTACGAATATAGTATATCGCTTAATTAATTATTCAACAATATAAGTGCCTTTGTCCGAATCCCATATGATCTTTATTGGTCTACGAATTTAAGTTTGGATGTAAGGTGTACTCCATTCTTAAAATACTTCATTTCAGCCCAATATTCTCATGATGTCTGATTTAGTGGTGTTTTCGGGGGAGAGGTGGTCCCCAGATACTTAGCTCTGAAAAAATATCAGCATCGTGCTCTTCTCTCAAAAACCATTTATTGAAACCACATCTTGTCATTGGTTTAGGGGAGTTTACACGAGGCGTCCCCCAAACACATGGCCCAAAATAGGTTATCAAATTCGTTTTCTAATCTTAGATGCCACATATTGGCATGGTCGAAAAATGTTTTGGGGAAGGGGTGATGTCCTAAATACATGGTCCTAAATTTGGATATCAAATTCGTATTCTACTCCCTAATACCTTTATTTGAGCCCCATTTTGCGATGGTCACTAAAAAATTGCTGCTTGTGGGGTTTTTTGGGAAAGGGGTTGACCCCCAGAAAATTGGTCCCGAGAGTGGGTATCAATTCTGGATCTACCCTCAAATACCTTTAATTTAATCTCCACATTGACATGGTCGGTAAATATGGCCGATTTAGGGGTGTTTTGGGGATTGGGGTGGTCCCCCAAACACTATGCCCGGAAAATATATTAGCAATGTGCTCTATTTTCATATATCGATATATAATTTATTTGAACCCCATATTTTGGGAAAGGGGTTGACCCCCAGAAAATTGGTCCCGAAAGTGGGTATCTATTCTTGCTCTTCCCCCCAATACCTTTCATTTAAGCTCCACATTAACATGGTCGTTAAATATGGCCGATTTAGGGGTGTTTTGGGGATTGGGATGGTCGCCTAAACACTAAGCCCGGAAAATATATCAGCAACGTGCTCTATTCTCATATATCTATATATCATTTATTTGAACCCCATATTGCCATTGCCCTCAAAATTGGACATCAAATTCGTTTTCAAATCTCATTTAAACTCTTTATTGCAAAAGTCAGCAAATATGTCCGGTTTGGGGTATAATTGGGGTATAATTCGCCCTAAAAACTATATAGTTCCACTCTCTTTACGACCCAAATTGTCTTAGTGAGCAAATACGTCCTATTTGGGGTTGTTATGGTGGTGGGACGTCCCCTAGACAGTTGGTCCCTAATGCTGATATCAGATACGTGGTCTACTCCCAAATACCTTTAATTTGAGCCCCATATTTCCATAGTCGGCAAACATGACCGGCTTGGGGGGTGCTTTGGGGAATGGGCGGCCACTCAGTGGGTTTGTCTTGAAAATGTATATCGGATTCATGTTCCACTCTAAAAACCCTCTTAAAGAGTGATTTGTTAAGAGCTTGATAACTTTTTTTTTAAAATAAACGCATAAAATTTGCAAAATCTCATCGGTTCTTTATTTGAAACGTTAGATTGGTCCATGACATTTACTTTTTGAAGATAATTTCATTTAAATGTTGACCGCGGCTGCGTCTTAGGTGGTCCATTCGGAAAGTCCAATTTTGGGCAACTTTTTCGAGCATTTCGGCCGGAATATCCCGAATTTCTTCGGAAATGTTGTCTTCCAAAGCTGGAATAGTTGCTGGCTTATTTCTGTAGACTTTAGACTTGACGTAGCCCCACAAAAAATAGTCTAAAGGCGTCAAATCGCATGATCTTGGTGGCCAACTTACCGGTCCATTTCTTGAGATGAATTGTTCTCCGAAGTTTTCCCTCAAAATGGCCATAGAATCGCGAGCTGTGTGGCATGTAGCGCCATCTTGTTGAAACCACATGTCAACCAAGTTCAGTTCTTCCATTTTTGGCAACAAAAAGTTTGTTAGCATCGAACGATAGCGATCGCCATTCACCGTAACGTTGCGTCCAACAGCATCTTTGAAAAAATACGGTCCAATGATTCCACCAGCGTACAAACCACACCAAACAGTGCATTTTTCGGGATGCATGGGCAGTTCTTGAACGGCTTCTGGTTGCTCTTCACTCCAAATGCGGCAATTTTGCTTATTTACGTAGCCATTCAACCAGAAATGAGCCTCATCGCTGAACAAAATTTGTCGATAAAAAAGCGGATTTTCTGCCAACTTTTCTAGGGCCCATTCACTGAAAATTCGACGTTGTGGCAGATCGTTCGGCTTCAGTTCTTGCACGAGCTATATTTTATACGGTTTTACACCAAGATCTTTGCGTAAAATCTTCCATGTGGTCGAATAACACAAACCCAATTGCTGCGAACGGCGACGAATCGACATTTCACGGTCTTCAGCAACACTCTCAGAAACAGACGCAATATTCTCTTCTGTACGCACTGTACGCATTCGTGTGGTTGGTTTAATGTCCAATAAAGTAAACTGAGTGCGAAACTTGGTCACAATCGCATTAATTGTTTGCTCACTTGGTCGATTATGTAGACCATAAATCGGACGTAAAGCGCGAAACACATTTCGAACCGAACACTGATTTTGGTAATAAAATTCAATGATTTGCAAGCGTTGCTCGTTAGTAAGTCTATTCATGATGAAATGTCAAAGCATACTGAGCATCTTTCTCTTTGACACCATGTCTGAAATCCCACGTGATCTGTCAAATACTAATGCATGAAAATCCTAACCTCAAAAAAATCACCCTTTATTTGAGCCTCATATTGCAATGGTCAGCAAATACTTCCTATTTGGGTGGTGTTATGGGGGTGGGTACTCCCAATGACCTTTAATTTGAGCCCCATATTGCTATGGTCGTAAATTTGTCTTCTTTGGGAGATGTTCTCAGGGATGGGCGGCTCCCCAAATACTTGGTCCCAAAGCTGGATATCAGATTCGTATTGTACACTCAAATACCTTTTATTTAAGCCTCATATTGGCATGCCAGTAAATAAGTCCTGTTTGGAGGGTGTTTTGGGGAAGGGGTGGACCCCCAGAAGCTTTGTCCCAAATGTGGATATCAGATTAACATTTTACTCGCAAATACCTTTCATTTGAGTCCCATATTGTCATGGTCGCTAAATATGTCCGATTTAGTGGTGTTTTCGGAGTTGGGGTGGTTCGACAAATGGATATCAGATACGTTTTCTAATCTTAAATACCTTTAATTTGAGTCCCATATTGTCGTGATTAGTGTATATGTATATTTGGTAGGTTTTGTGTTGGGGCGTCCCCCCCTCCCCCCCTAAGTACCCCATCCGAAATTTGAATACCAGATTTTTGTTTGTAGGTTACTATAAGAGAGCACACAAAATGTCACTTAAATCGAACCACCAATCTCCGAGATCTGGCGTTTCTGAAAATTAGGGTAAAGGGGAGGGTCCGCTCCCCCTTCAAATATAAAAAATGTACAACCCTATTTTCACCACGGGATTATTATGCAACATCAGTGATAATTTTAAGAAAAATTTTAGCCGTTTCTGATTCTATAAAGAACACACAAACAAGAAAAAAACAAACAAACAATTCTACAAAGAAACACAAATTGACTTTTATATATAAGATGTTACAAACTTACCTTTCAAGAAATGGTAAAAGATCCGCATTTAATTGATTTCACAAGTTGTTTGAAGAATTTTTTTCTGAAAAATAAAAAAAGTATCAATAAGTATAAGTTTTTTTTTCAATTTAAAAGAAATTAGCTATTACAAAAACAAAAACAAAGAATGATGAAATCATATTGAAATAAATAGTATTATTTATAAATATATAAATATTATAAATATACTAATATATAATTAATAATTGGAATTTTTTCAATTTAATTAATTAAATTAATTACCAACTATTTAGATTCTCGGTTTTAAATTAATTACAATATGGTTAATTCTAGTCAATCACCTTATTTTGCCGACTAAATTCCATTTTCACAAAAAAAAATATTGTTTGTTTGGCAGTTTATTTTCCCCAAGGAAATCTCAATTTTTATTTACTGTTAAATTAAGACCATATTTGAACGTAAAATCATTTTATGAAGAAAACGTGCCAAACAAAACACTATCAAAGTTCGATAAAAGGCATTCAATCTGCCTCCTTAAAATCTGTGAACAGAATGTGGCGTACGAAACGTGAAAAAAGATTATCGCTATCCTTTACGAGTATTGTTGATTTTCAAGCCATATAATGTCAGTAACACACGTATTTAGATAATATCCCCTTTTATCTGCAATGATACGCATTGCAAAACACATATGTTTGCCTTTAGTTGGAAAATAAAAGCCAATAAGAGAGAATAACCCGTAGAAATAGAAGAAAGTAAATAAAATCAATATTTAAAGAAAAATATTTTTTCTTCGGAAAATGATTTTCAAATAAAATTCAATAAATTTGGTTTGCCTTAAATTTGCTTTTTAGTTCAAATTTGACATTTCTACCAAATATTATCAAAGCATTATTCCCCAAAGATATTTCCTCAATATTTGATTCCGAGGAATACTTTCACTTTGTAAAATTCAAAATAAAAAGCCATCGAATCTGTTGTGTTGAACTTGTAAAATTACAACAAATTATGCCATAAGGCATTTTCAAAACTTAGCCCAACATTAAATTTTTGTAAAAAACAAATATAATAAAAATTGTTTTCATTTAAAATTTTTTTGTAATATATCTTTTGTTAAAATTTATTCTATTATGTTCTAAGATGCTGCTCCAAATTTTTAACTAAAAAAATTTCATATTATTTTTAAATTTATTTGAAATTATAATACACTACCCGAACCCGGCCCGCTCCGCTCCTTCTTTAACTCTCCAATATTTTTTTAGGGTGGGGACACTTTGTCCTGAATGCGGATATCGAATTCGTGCCATTGTATCCTGTCGAGAACATTGTGCAAAGCGGTGTTTATCCCTTCTTAATGTTGGCGACATTTGCGAGGTACAATGCCATGCATGGTCATTTAAAAAATTTTCCCCAAACAGGTGTCGCACGGCATTGAGTCTAAACTTGAATCATTGATGTGTGAGAAGTTGACCCTTCTCGGTTCCTGGTGGTGTTCTCATTAGGGGAGGGATAGCACCTCAGACATTTCGACTCATATATGGATATCAAATTCCTGCTGCACTTCCAAATCCGTTCAATTTGACCCCCATATTGCCATGGCTGGTAAATATGAACCGTTTGGAGGGTGTTTTGGGGCTGGAGAGGCCGGAGGCCACCGGCACTTTGCAATGAAAATAGATCAAAATTCGTTTTTTATTCCCAAAGGAAATGAAGTTCAGTTTACGGGGTGATTTGGGGCGTACCCCAAAAAACTTGGCTCCAAAAATGGATATAAAATTCGTTTTCTACTCTCAAATACTTTCCATTTGAGTCCCATATTGTCATAATGGGTAAAGTAATCCATTTGACTTATATTTAGGAGGAAAAGTGCCACCTAGCCATGAACGTCGATTTCAATGTTATATTCGTAATCTACTCCCTAATACCTTTCCTCCTCCACCCGATATCTAAACAATTTTATGAAAATCGGTTCAGCCAAGTATTATATAGTCATAATGGGTCCCATATTGAAACGAACGTCCAATATGTCTGTTTGGGGGAGTTTTGGGGTTGGGACGGCTCGATGGCTACTTAGAATCAAATTTTAATACCATATTCGTATTCTACTCTCCAATATCTTTCATTTGATACCTATATTGTCCCGATCGATCCACTTTTGATTTTGGGTTGTGTTTTTGGCATAAGGGGGAGGATGCGTCCCCCTTCCGATACCGAAAAATTATATAGTCTATGTTTCCTTCCAGACCAACCTACACAATATTCGAAAATTTCGAGAACATCGGTTCTGTCGTTTTTCAGTCTATACGGAACAAACAAACCGAGACCCATATATCCGTGATTGGATAATGTGCCCATTTTGGGCGTTGTTGTGTGGGTGGGGTGACCCCCTTTACTTCGACGTGAATTTGTATGCCAGATTGGTTATCTACTGCCGCATACTTCTTATTTGATACCCATATTGTCCTTATCGGTCCACTTTTGATTTTGGGTGGTGTTTTTGGGGTAACGGTGGAGGGTCCGCCCCCTTTCGTTATCAACAATTATTATTACGCCTATTCCTACTTCGTGACCATATTCGTAATCTACTCCCGAATACCTTTCATTTGAGTCCCATATTGTCATGATCGTAATATAGATCTATTTTAAGAGGGACTGGGGCGGCCCCCCAGGTACATCAACCCAACTTTTATTATTCGCTGGTACAAAATGGGTATCAAATGAAAGGTATTTAAGAGTAGAGTACGAGGGTATGTCACCCTTAGTGTTGGAGGTTCCCCCACCCCCTAAAACTCCACCCAACAGAACACTTTTACCGCTTTGGACAATATGGGTATCAAATTAAGGGTACCTAAAAGTAAAGTACAAATATGACATAAAAATGTATTCCTTGGTGTCTGAGAGGCCTCCCCACCCCCAAACCCCTCCAGCAGGACATATTTACCGATTGGGACAATATGGATATCAACCGAAAGCTATTCAAAAGTATAGTAAAAAGCTGATATAGAAATTCATTTCTTGGTATCTGAGGAGTCCCCCCCCCCATTTTCCCCTCAACAGGAAATACTTACCGATTTGGATAATATGGGTACCAAATGAAAGGTGTTTGGAAGTTGAGTACACATCTTTTATAAGAATTAGATCCAAGGTGTCTACGGAGCCTCTCCAACCCCAATAAAACCCCACAACGGGCATGAGTGTCCAACGTCAAAAAATTGGTATAAAATGATGGTAAACATCTGGGATAGAGCCTGGGACCGGCACAACCACCTTATACCATTCAATAAGACGTGTAGTTCGATTGGTAGAGTTCGAATCTATGTTGATATAAGAAATCAAGTATCTGGGTCACGTCCTGCCGTCTTGCCGTTCAGCCGGACATGTAGATCTTGACTCCAATAAATTGTATTTTGGGTCTTAGCGTCGGGGGGACCCACTCTCTCCTTCCAATAAAAACAACGCCAAACTGTTATGTAGGACGACCGAGAATATATTGTACTCAAATGAAAGGAAGTGTTAGAGGGCATTCGCTCTCCCCCCCATCTTACCCCAAAAAAGGAATAAGAAATAATAAATGAAGGCCAATCAGGATACAATAGGACATCAATAAAAGGTCTTTGGCAGGAGAGTGCACTTTTTCCCCCTCAAATTGAGATAGACACAGGGGGACCTGCGGATCTTTAAAAATGTGGTATCCTAAGTGGTAGCTTTGAAATATGATTTTGAATGTAGATAACTAATACAAAAAAAATTAATTGCTGTGGATCTAAACAAGACCCGTAGCCCTGTATATCATAATCGCAACCTTGAAAATGCTTGACATAATGGGGCTCAAAATGCTTGACGTTATGAGACTCAAACAAAATCGTGCTATAGCACGATGGTGATATTGTGTCAGAGTCCGTCCCTTAAACTCACTTCAAACTGGCCATGGTTGCCTACTATGGCAATATCGGGCTCAAATAATAGGTAGAAACGAATTTGATATTCAATTTGAAACCAAGCGATTGGGGATAGTCTCATTCCTTATACTTCCCCTAAACCAATTGCAATTGCGGCTCAAATAGAAGGAATTTAATAGTAGAGCAGGATGCTGATATTTTTTCAGGGCTAAGTGCGTGGGTGGTAGCCACATCTTGCATACCCTTCAAACTGGATATATTTGTAGATTATGGCAAAAAGTAGGGTCAAATCTGTTCTGTTTTAAGGCCAAGGCCCCCTTAACCATATATATATATACCGACTATAGCAATATGTTGCTAAAATGTGTTTTTTGGGTATGAATCTGATATCAACTTTTGGGGCAAAGGGTTTGGCTACTCCTTATTTTTAAAACGCCAGATTTCGGAGATGGGTGGGTCGTTTTGAGCGAAATTTGAGTTTGTTTATGATAACTCAAAAATAGAAATATGGTATACTTATTTAAGGTTGGATGTCTAGAGGGGCTGCACCACGTGGTCGTGCCAATATAAGGGCTAGATAAAATAAGGGAGTGAAAGATGGCGCAGCGGAGCGGGCCCTGTCCAGGTAGTATAACATAAAGAACGCAGTCGACTTTAAGACAAAAATCGGAAACTTCAAAATAGATGACGACGATATTTTAACGTCATTTGATGTAGTATCATTATTTCAAAGCATCCCGGTGAATTTGAGAGAAAATGGGGAGAAATTGAAAAACATACGTGTACACCATGCAACACTTTTAAGGAAATAATTTAATTTCGTATCAAGGAAACAAGATAGTTTAAATATGAGGATAAAGTTTACGAGCAGCTCAAGAACATGCCTATGGGTTCCCCAGCATCAGCCATCATCGTCGATATTATTATGGAGGACCTACTTGACAACGTAATGGAAAAAAATAGTCAAGCCATAGATAATAACGAAATATGTGGATTATATATTCGCAGTCGTAAAGAAATTGGATGTGGACCAAACTTTAGAAGCTCTAAATGCTTGCCACCGACAAATACAGTTCACTACAGGAAAAGGAAAACAAACTACCACACCTCAACTGTGTGATACATAGACAAACTAACATACTGAAAGTTGATTGGTAGCAAAAATCGACCGCTTTGGGTCGACTTATCAATTTTCATTCTAAATACCAGAGACGATTAATAACCAATACCGCGACAAATTTTATCCAGAGAGTTTTAGGCATTAGGGACACTGAGTATTACGCGAGAAACGAGCGAAGAATAAAAGACATTTTAGAAGCCAGTCACACCATAAGACAATTGATATGCAAAGGCCTCAAAAAGGCCTTAAGATTCAGAAGCAACAAGTAAAAGCGTGCTAAGTTCAGCCGGGCCGAATATTATATACCCTCCACCATGGAGCGCATTTGTCAAGTTCTTTGTATGACCTTTTCTAATAGAAAAACATCAGTCATAGAAAACGACCACCTCCAAAATTGCAGGCAAATAGAGTAATAATTGCGCCCTCCAGAGGCTCAAAAAGTCAAACTGTAAGATCGGTTTATATGGCAGCTTTATCAGGTTATATAACGATTAAAACCATACTTGGAACAGTTGGTTGAAGTCATATCAAAACGATGTATAAAAAACTTCAACCATGTTGGATAAGAATTGCGCCGAGAAGTCTAATCGGGAGATCGGTTTATATGGCGGCTATATCAGGATATGGACTGATTTAGACCATACTTGATACAGTTGTTGGGAGTCAACACAAAACACTTCACGTAACATTTCGGCTAAATCGAATAAGATTTGGGCCCTCTCGGGTTTATATGGCAGCTATATCTGGTTATGGACCGACATAATCCACAGTTGTTAAAAATCATAACGAAATACGTCATGCAAAATTTCAGTCAAATCAGATAGGAATTGCGCCCTCAAAGGGCTCAAGAAGTCTATTCGAGAGATCGGTTTATATGGCGGCTATATCAGGGGTTAAGGACTGATTTAGATTATATTTTTATTAAATTTCAGCTAAATCGGATAAGAATTCTGCACTCTAGAAGCTTTTGAAGCCAAGACCCAAGGTCGGTTTATATGGGAGCTATATCAGATTATCAACCGATTTAGACCATACCTGGCACAATTGTCGAAAGTGATGATATGTGCAAAATTTCAGCCAAATCGGTCGAGAATTACGTCCTCTTGAAGCTCAAGAAGTCAAGACCCAAGATCGGTTTATGTGGCAGCTATATCAAAACATGGATCCATTTACAATCCCAACTGGTCTTCACTAATAAGACGTATTGGTGCACAATTTCAAGCCCCCAGGTTTACTCCTTCCAAGTTAGTTAGCCCGCTTTCGACAGACGGATGGACGGACAGACGAACGGACATGGCTAGAACGACTGAAAATGTCATAACGATCAAGAAAATATATACTTTATGGGGTCTTAGACGCATATTTCGAGGTGTTACAAACGGAATGACGAAATTAGTATACCCCCCATCCTATGGTGGAGGGTATAAAAATATGCAAAACGGTATCATATGTAGAAGGCTTCTCGTAGAGACTAAGCAAGTCCAATATCTACGATAAGGAGAAGTATCAGCTAGCCTGGAAGACAAGCAGAACCGTCAATGAGCCATTCAGCAGGACCAAGTTCAAAATCGAGGAAGAGGACAAATCGAATAAAGTGTATAAAATTATTGGGTTGCCCAAAAAGTAATTGCGGATTTTTCATATAGTCGGCGTTGAAAAATTTTTTCACAGCTTGTGACTCTGTAATTGCATTCTTTCTTCTGTCAGTTATCAGCTGTTACTTTTAGCTTGCTTTAGAAAAAAAGTGTAAAAAAAGTATATTTGATTAAAGTTCATTCTAAGTATTATTAGAAATGCATTTACTTTCTTTTAAAAAATCCGCAATTACTTTTTGGGCAACCCTATATATGCAACGGTAACACTACCATGACAAAATTAAAAACTTGACTGACTATCTACACACAAGTCAAACCAAAAAGCTGTAGACTAACCATTGCTGCCCACTGTGCCCAAACTAACCTCAATCCGAACTTCAAAGACGTAAAGATTCTCACTCAGGAGATTCATTACAAACACAGATTCACTCTTGATATGCTGCACATTATTGACATTCCTCCTGACGAGAGAATAAATTACAAAAAAGACGTTGAGAGTTGAAAAAGAGTAAATCGACTTGTCGTCAATAAACATAGAGAGAGAAAAGCTGTTGACAACCGACAGTGAGACGAAGAGCGTGTTGCTCTTCGAATGTTACTCATCAATGAAAATGTAAATATTCTTCGTTAATTTCATTGTGATTTATTTGACCTTATTATAAAAAAGCCTGTGAAAACGGTTAGACGAAGTCAACCGAAATATCGGAAATAAAATGAAACAACACCCTAAAACACTTTGTTTTAACCAGGGCTGCAGAGTCGACCGGAGTCGAGTTTTTGAGGTCGAAGTCGGGGTATGAGCAGGAATCGGAGTTGAGCCCGTTATCCCCGACTTCGGACCTCTCTCCGACTCCGGCTTAATACTCCGACTGTGACTTAGACTCCAGAGGGCTAGACTCCGCAGCCATGGTTTTAACTGACCTGCAGCCGAAACCATTAAGTAAGTCATTAAAGACATTTGCCTTCTACAAAAAGTTTAGCTTGGATAAAATATAGACGGCTATCTATTTAACACTTTTTTACCACTATTCCTCTATTGTACTCCAAAGTCACTTCCCCAAACTCCAAACTCATCGTTTTGGCAATACATTAAGAAGTCACCTTTTTTTAGACTCAAGCCATTGCACAAATTTCATATTTTTGCCTTTTTCAAAGTGACTTGGCAGAGTCGTATTTTAGTCCAAGGGACGTTGTGTGAACATACCTAAAAATGCAATTTTGGCAAAGATGAAAAAAGAGATAAAAAAAAGCTTCCTCCCTTAAAAGCTATGATGCCAACGATGATTTTACATTGCATTTCAGTTAGATTGGGGGAATTGAAAAGAAAACTGGTGTGTCAGCAAAGGAATTGATATTGTTATCATCGTTTTCTATTGATTCGTAACTCGTATCCTCAAGACATTTTTATGGAAAATTATTTTTAAATATTTACATTTCTAAACTCATAGCTTTAGCATCAGCATGAAATATTTATGAGCCGCAAGGAGTGCAGATAGAAAAAAAAAACCTGAAAGCTTTTGTATTCATATTTTGGCATTCTTGACAAAAAAAAACAGTTTTCATCCATCCAATCTTGCGAAAAAATTCAAAGGATATAATTTATACAAAACTGTTATCCAAGAGTCGTTATGCAAATGGGGATGATGACGATGATGGTGCTAGTACTAGGGAATTCTCTATGTCTCAATGCTAATTTTAGTGTGAGCTGATCAAATATTGTCGTCACATTAGGTTATCTATTCGAAATGATTTTTTAAGTGCTTGAAACAAGTAAAAGCGCATTAAGTTTGGCCGTGCCGAAATTAGGATGTTATAACAACTCCATTGTTGTATCCTACAATGACATGTCCATTGATGACGCTTAAAGCTTGGGTTTAAATCTTGGCGAGAACATCTGAAACCATCATAGCTGGTTATCCCTTCCAAATACTGGCGACATTTGTGAGGTACTATGTCATGTCAAAACATCTTCCGAATGAGGTGTCGCACTGCAGCACGCCATTCGGACTCCTCATATATGTGTTTGTGTTATGTAGTGATAGATCTTTAGTCTACGCAACTACAATGACTCCCATGGTATACACATGGTTCTGTGCATCTCTCGGTAGTTCTATCACTACAACACACAAACACATGAATTGAAAAAAGAACAGCTACCAGACAGGGTGTCGAGGTTGGTTAGTGCCGTACTTATATCATAAATGGGGTTTCGCAATGAATTCGATATAAGTACAATCTACCAACGTACGGCCCTTGAAGCCCACACCCCTAAAGGTATCCGATAGGGTTTCCTTAACTAAGGAAGATATTAGGATGATACCACAACACCAACTACTGTGGGACACGTTTCAGCCTTAGTTGGGGGACTTATCAACCGAATTAGGTGTGAAGGCTTCAAGGGCCATACATTGGTCCGTTGTACTTGTTACGAATAAACGTCAAAAACTTATTTACGATACACTAATCAAGTTCGACATCTTTCACACCGCATTTGATTTCTATAAAGATATTCAAGTCGAAAATTTTTTTAGAAATAAATATTAATCAAAAACTTTCTAGAAAGACATTTTCATAAAAAAATTTCTACAAAATTTTTTTGTTGAAACATTAGGTTAAGTTTAATGCCAGTCTTCCACCAGACTCACTTAGACGTTATTGTAATACCAAAGCAACGGTTCAACATTAGGAACTGTCTTTTTCCTCGACTTACAGCTTCTGCTGAAGACGTTATTTACAACATTCAGACTGTCAGCATTTCGACCAGACAGTGGACTCTTCATGACGGACATAATGATTGAGACTTCTGCTCTAGCCAGCGACAGCAAAACGGTAGACCTCTTCAAGCGTAGATTGGGCCACATAATTTTGGATTGTTCTCAAACCCCACCATCTGTCATTCGTTGCTCTTCGAGCCTGAAGACTTAGCTTACATGTCGCTAGAGGCATACCCACCGATTCCAGATCGGTTGATAAATATGTTCGATTAAGGGATATTTTGAGGTTGGGGTGGTCCACCAAACACTTGGTCCAACCTAAGAAATATATTGGGTTGCCCAAAAAGTAATTGCGGATTTTTCATATAGTCGGCATTGACAAATTTTTTCACAGCTTGTGACTCTGTAATTGCATTCTTTCTTCTGTCAGTTATCAGCTGTTACTTTTAGCTTGCTTTAGAAAAAAGTGTAAAAAAAAGTATATTTGATTAAAGTTCATTCTAAGCTTTATTAAAAATGCATTTATTTTCTTTGAAAAAATCCGCAATTACTTTTTGGGCAACCCAATATATATTTGATAGGTTTTTGGGTTGGGGCGGCCCCCTAGGTACCCCATCCGAAATTTGGATACCAAACTTTTGAAACGCCGTCCACCAAACCACAGCACTATATAACATTAAAAGTCTGACAATTGCAATGTAAATCTTGTGCATAACAGGCGGGGGTGATCTCCAGGGTTCTTTCCCCTAAGATGTGTTTCTAACAACCTATTTCGATTCTTCAGTATTAAGTATGGCAGATCAATAGGAAGAAATTCCTTCCCCTTCGTGTGGATAGAGTGCCAAGTAGGCACTCCATCGGACTCAGCTTGCAATTCCACCGGTGATACATCATCAGAGCCTATCGACTTGATCGCCCAACGGATTTTTAAACCAGACACAATTTCTCTAACAATCTCCCATGAATTTATTATCAGTGACAAACTCTTCTGGCGCCACGTTGCATTGTGGGAAGGAATTGAAAAAAAAAACACTAGTAACAAATCTGCCGTTAGAGAACGGGTATAGATATATCTTTGCAATTTTAAATGGTTAGAGCTGAGAGCTGTTAACGAAGTCATATTTAGGTGGTCCGGGCGCCGCTCGGCGGGGGTTTCAAAAAATTGTTCCGGCTACAAATGGTGTATTCATGAGCAAGCTGAGTATATACCGTAAGCCAATGAGCCACTATATCAGACACAGCTTGAAATTCCCCCAGTGATACATCATCAGGGCCTGGCGACTTGAAGGAGTCGAAGCTTTTTATCGGCCAAAGGATTTTCGACTCTGACACAATTTTCCCAACAACCTCCGACGAATGGATATCAGTATAAGCCTCAACGCAACGCAACGGTGCACTGCTCCGTGTTCTTAAAACGCAAGGCCCAGACTTTCCATTTGGACATATGTTTTTTTTCACACAAAAAAATTTTAGCACCAAACAATATTTGTAGATTTGCAGATTCCCTTTACTTCATACGGCCCCTAAACGCAAGCAAAAAAATATTTATCTAGCTTACACAGCGAATTTACCAAAAAAAGGCCGATTTCAAAACCATCTTTGCCCAAAATGGGTATTTGGGTATGTTTGATTTTAAGGACACTTTTATCGACAAAAAAATTTTAAGAACATCTTAACACTCTTTTCTTAATTTTTCTTCTATTTGAGCCCAAAATTAGGCGCCAGGTGGTCCTCAGTTCAAACCATTTCAAAATTGCTTTCAAAGGGCATAAATTTTCGTAGTTTTCTATACTATCACACAATGCGTAATAGGTTTGGAGAATAGGGTCATCTTTAGCCCTTAAACATTAGGGGTATCCTTCTAGAGTTGGCAAAATATCTATGGCACTATCGATATTTAATTTTTTGACTCAATATCGACTGTTATTTTTCCGATGGGTATTATCGCAAAAGTTAAATTTTTTTGCAAAACTAAACAGAAATAAGCAATCCGACACTGAATGTATCCTTTAAGATACATTGCACCTATAGAGGGCGTAATTTTCATTTGATTAGACTAACATTTTGCGCAATGATTTCTCTTTTGACTTCCAACTGACTTCATTAGTCTTGGTTTTATGTGGTTTGTGCATTGATATTGCTTCTGTATAAGATCGATCTCCTGATTTATACTTCTCATTTTCGTTTGAAATAAAGGTGATCGGAAATTAACAATAGTATCGATACTTTATCGATAATTTATTATTACTACTATCGAAGAAATCGAATGTTGTGATTATCGATAGTTTACCAGCTATAGATACTCCACGGAGCTGCAGAATTCCACCGAAGAATTGTTTTTAGTATTTTTCAACTCGCCCTTGTATTTTCTTCGCTCAGCCTTATACGCGTCCCAATCGTGTGGTGCCCGTGTGGTTTTCGCCCTGTTTAAGACAAATCATTTCTGGGGTCTACCATGGCTGTTGCTGATTGGCCCCGTTATTTGACTCTAGGACATGCTGACACAAGTGAGTCATTCAGGGCCATCGTGATCCGCTTGATCATTATGTCTATGTCCTTCGGTTTATTCCCATTATTAAGAATCGACAGATTGGAACTTATAATATATTCGATTCGATAAGCATTTTAATCCGAATCCGAAATTCCCCATATTAGGCAAAGTGCATTAGCACCACTTCCTACAATGAGGATTTTTTTCCCCGCAGAAGCGGTGTCAACCAGCAACTTAAGCTTTGAAGGCGGAATCTCTTAATCGTGTGCCATATATAAGGAAGCCAGCCAGTAATGAGACTTATTAACTCATTAACACCTGAACCCTCCGATTTTGGTGACATAGAATCGGAGCTGCTGTTAAAAGTAGGCTTATCGCCATAAATGTATTATTATTAATTTTTATACCCACCACCGTAGGATAGGGGGTATATTCATTTAGTCATTCCGTTTGCAACACATCGAAATATCAATTTCCGACCCTACAAAGTATATATATATTTCGGATCGTCGGAATATTCTAAGACGATTTAACAATGTCCGTGTATCTACAGCCTTCAAAAATTGTAATATTGAGCTAAAATTTGGCACAGATACGTCTTTTTGATGCACGCTGGTTAAGTTCTTGAACGGGCTAAATCGGACCATATTTGGATATAGCTGCTATATAGACCGATCTGCCGATAAAGGGTCTAATATCCATTAATGCTTTATTTATTATCCGATTTCGTCGAAATTTGAAACAGTGAGTAGTTTGAGGCTTCTCGACATATGACCCAAATTTTGGTTGAGATCAGACTATATTTAGATATAGCTGCCATATAGATCGATCTGCCTATAAAGGGACTGATACAAGCTTTATTTATAACTCGATTTCGCTGAAATTTTAAACAGTGTGTTATTCAAAGACTTCCGTGATGAGGATGTGATGTGACCTAAATATGATTCAGATCAGACTATATTTCGATATAGCTTCCATATAGTAAATGTCATATAGACCGATATGCCGATTAAGGGTCTGAAGCTCATAAAAGCCTTATTTATTACCCGACTTCGTTCGTTAGCGTCGCAAACAAATGCACAAACTTATAATACCCTGTACCACTGTGGTGGTGTAGGGTATAAAAAATGATTTCACATAATTGGCATTTAATCCATACTAAGAGTTGTGAAAAAAAGTTACGTTAAATGAAAAGTTTGTTGAAAAAAATTGTTAAGGGGGTGAATAGATTGCGTTAGGTTTAAGTGGCAACGTCAATGGACTCTCTTAGAAGTGTTGGTCTATTGTGATACCATAGGATCCGGAGAAGAATCATGCCGGCCGAAATGTTGGAAAGAGTATGCCAAAATTGGACTAAGCGGATTGACCGTTTGAGGCGCTGTCACGGGCAACATTTGCATAAAATAATCTTCAAACATTAAATGGACCGTACTATCATCATAGAATCATGCTCAATAAAGGGTGATTTTTTAGCTATTATCTGTTTGGCAACACTGGTTTAAACAGCTCATGCACGTTTTGTTTCATTGCCAAACATCTTCAGTGTGGTCTAGAATTTAACTCTGAATTCGTCTTACAAACGACCAAGGCTTGCAAATTATTGAATTTTATTCTCAAAATGCGTGTTCAAGCTTCATCGCGCGCTTCTTCCATTTTAGGCTCAATGGGTAAATGTGTAGAATTGTCGATTTTGGAGTGAAGACCAGCGAGAAGCATTGCATCCAGAAAAATTCACGGTTTATGGGCTGGTGGCATCATTGGACCGTACTTCTGCAAAGATGATGCGAATTTTAAGGTAACTGTAAATGGTGAACGCTATCATGAGATAATATCCAACTTTTTTTTACCCAAAATCAAGAGCTTGACTTGCATGACATGTGGTTTCACCAAGAAAGTGCCACATGCCCCACAGCACGCCTAACAATGGACTTATTGAGAGGCGAGTTCGGTGAACATTTTATTTCCCGTTCTAGATCGAGCGATTTAACCTTTTAGACTATTTTTGTGGGACTATATTAAAGCTCATGTCTATACAGACAAGCTCGCTTTAATTGACGCATTGGAAGACAACATTGAAGCATTTGTTCGTAAGATACCGGCCGAAATGTTGGAAAGAGTGTGCCAGAATTGGACTAAGCGGATGGGCCGTTTGAGGCGCTGTCACGGTCAACATTAGCATAAAATAATTTTCAAACATTAAATGGACCGTACTATCGATTCAAATAAAGATTTCATGCATTTTTCTGAATTTTATGTGTTGTTTTTTTTCTTAAAACTTTCCTAAAGCTCTTAAAAGATCACCTTTTATATACGTTATGAGGTCTTAGATCAATATTTCAAGGTGTTACAAACGGAATGACGAAGTTAGTATGCTCCTACCCTATGGTAGAACGTATAAAAATATTGCAAAATACATTTTTTTACAAACAATTTTGGGCGCCCTTGTGTTATCACAGTTTCGCCTTTGAATTTAGACTTATTCATAACTATGCTTTGTAAAATATTTGTCATTTATAATTGTAAAATGTACTTGAATATCGTTATCGTGTTTTCGCTATAAATGTGAAATTTACCTTATTTATCGGGCGAATTTATTCCCTGTAGAAATGATTCAAATGAATGTAGCTGCATCATCGTTATTCGTTGAAAATAGAAGATTTACACATAACACACATACACACGTCTGTTCATATTTATCTATTTTTTTTATTGTCTAAACCGTTACTTAAACACGCACTTAAAAATATGTATACTGAATTCGCATGCAAATATGTTCTTGCATATAGGTATGCAAACAACAACAACATAGAAACTTATGACGCTGTTAAACCTTTACAAAGCAGAGTACTCAACAGCAACACACTGCGAAGCTTCAATAGCAACAACAAATGCAATGCAACATTAACAGTTAGATTTTTTGCAGTACTAATGGAAATTTGCTGAATATTGCATCGAGTCTAAGTTAAAATTACGCGAATTTCTTATACTTGAAGACAATAATTATTATTTAAACACTTCACTATAATGCAACTATTAATTAATTTTCCCTTTTGATTAAGATTAACACCGTACTTCAATGTATGTTGCTAATTAGTAATTAATGTCACCGCGTCACACATTTCGCGACCGCCCTGAGGAAATTATGCGTAAGACTAAATAACACACACAACTTCCAAGGCATCGACTGCTTTGCATCAAAGAGGGTGAGATAATGCAAGAGAGGGTTTCTGCTTTGTTTTCCCCGTACCGTAAAATAACATGCGTTAAAGACACAACATTTTCCATGTGTTCCAATTGGAATCACATTGAGGGTTGCAACATTTTCGGGTTATTCTGTTTTGATTCGGGCATTCGTTCGAACATTTTTCGTATTTTGCTTTGTTTCTTTGCAACCGAAAGTTGGAATAAAAGGAAAAACGAAATATCGCAAGCAACTCAATCGTGTTGTGTCTTTAACTTTTGTCACTGGCCATGCCGTATTTCGCTCTAATGCCAACTCTTTTAGTTTCTCACCCTCTTTGCTTTGCATAAATGGGTCAATGCCATTGAAGATCATTATAAAAGAGAGGGAGAGTGCATTGGGGAGCATAAGAGCGTACGCTGTGTTTTTGTGAAATGGTATGCAAAGCAAATGACTCTCACTCTTTATTTTTGGATTTTTTTTTTTTTTGTATGATACGAGTAACTGCTTTGTCGATGAGAGGGGTAAGATGCAAAGCAAGGTAAACAATGTAAAAAAAACATGCAGGGATGTATTTTTTCCCTTTCAGTGTGCGTTTTGCAAAACATCAATCTATTCTATCTATATATGTATGTATATAAAAATGAATTGGTGTTTGTTTGTTTATGGGCTTGTAAATTTGTTTGTTCCGTATAGGCTCAAAAGCGGCTAAATCGATTTCTTTGAAATTGTGGTGAGTGGTCGGGAAGGAGCATGGGGTCCCTTACTACATAAGTACCACACAAAAATAAAAGTAGACCGATCGTTACAATATGGGACTCCAATGAAAGGTATTCGGAAGTAGAATACATATTTGATATCAAAAGTTGGATCCCAGAAACTGGGGGCCGTCCCGACCCCAAAACCCCCCAAAAATAGGTTTATTGGACGATAATGGCAATATGGGACTCGAATGAAAGGTATTCGAGAGTAAACTATCAATATGGTAAGGAAGGAGTTATAGATTTTATAATTTGTTGATATCGGAAGGGGGGCGGACCCTCCCCCTTACCAAAAAAGTACCACACAAAAATAAAAGTAGACCGATCGTTACAATATGCGACTCAAATGAAAGGTATTCGGAAGTAGAATACAAATTTGATATCAAGAGTTGGATCCAAGAATCTGGGGGGCCGTTCCGAACCCAAACTCCCTCAAAAATAGGTTTATTGGACGATAATGACAATGTAGGACTCGAATGAGTAGATTAGACTCGGGAGTAGATTACCAATATGGTCAGGAAGGAGGTATAGATTTTATAATTTGTTGATATCGGAAGGGGGGCGGACCCCCCCCCTTACTACAAAAGTACCACCCAAAAATAAAAGTAGACAGATCGTTACAATATGCGACTTAAATGAAAGGTATTCGGAAGTAGAATACAAATTTGATATCAAAAGTTGGATCCAAGAAACTGCGGGGCCGTTCCGAACCCAAACTCCCTCAAAAATAGGTTTATTGGACGATAATGACAATGTTGGACTCGAATGAAAGGTATTCGGGAGTAGATTACCAATATGGTCAGGAAGGAGGTATAGACTTTATAATTTGATGATATCCGAACAGGGGGCGGTCCTTTCCCCAAAACTACGACTCAAAAAAAAAAAAATTAGATCGATCGGGGAAATATGGGACTCAAATGAAAGGTATTCAAGAGTAGAGTACGAATTTCATATTAAAAATTGTGTCCAAGTCGCCCCAACCCAATATGGTCGGGAAAGAGGTATAGGCTTCATAATTTGATGATATCCGAACAGGGGGCGGTCCCTTCGCCTTTCCCAAGACTACGATTCAAAAAAAAAAAAAAATAGACCAATCGGGGAAATATTTTACTCAAATGATGGGTATGCAAGAGTAGAGTACGAATTTCATATTAAAAATTGGGTCCAAGTCGCCCCAACCCCTAAAACCCCCTAAAATAGGTTTATTGAACAATCATGACAATATGGGACTCAAATGAAAGGTATTCGGTAGTAGATTGCGAATATGAGCAGGAGGGAGGAACAGGTTTCACAGTTTGTTGATATCGGAAGGGGGCGGACCCTCCCCCGTTACCACAAAAACACCGCCCCAAAATCAAAAATGGACCGATAATGAAAATATGGGTATAAGGTATTGAAAAGTAGAATGCGAATATGGTATTCAAAATACGGTCCAAGTACCCTGGAAGGTGCCCTATCCTCAAAACTCCACAAATTTAACGTTCATATCAACATGGGGCACAAATGAAAGGTATTCGGGTGGAGATAACGAATCAGACATGCAAAGTCAGATTAAAGTATAGAGGGTTACACCAACCAATCTTTAGTGACAAGGGGCGGATTAATATCCCCATCTTTTTGCACGGTACAGCAAATTGATAGTTACGCTAATCTAAGATCACCCCCACGCCCTATCCATAAACTCATCAGAGCATGTGATGTAACAAAACTTTATCAAAAATCATTTCCCCTTACAAAAATCTCACTTTTTCTAGCACATTTATTTGTCTAATACCACATACTAAAACATACTTTTAACCATCTTAAATTCGCAAACCTTCAACTATTACAAAATTATGCAAATCATCGATGTTACATATTCATGTGCATGTCTTTGGAATCTACACAATCATAAAGTAAACTTAATCCGAAAATTATGCTACAAACATAATTGAGGTAATTGCTATGCATACTTTAAGGCATAAATGCCAGGAAAACAAAAACGCAACGCCCATACCCACCATGCAGTGTAAAAATGTGGCGGCATCTGTTTTTGGAACGCTGTGGCTTAAGTTACCGCATTACTTTTCCTGCGTAAGAGTAAAAAATGAGAAAAACACTCCTCGTAAACAGCTGAATTAATGAAGAAGCATATAAAACGAAACGGCAACTACACCTTCAGATGTCCTTTGCTTTTGCCTTATCATGTTTCGTGGAGAATTTGCAACAACTTTCTTGCCTTAAATGAAATGAAATGTATTTTTGTATTCAAACTCTTTGTGTTACCTTTATCAGCTGCGTCGTATAGAATGTCAGCTTAAAGTGTAGCACATAATGAAATATTACTTGATAAGGATATCGCGAATCCTGCGAAACTTTATGCTGGGATTGTATGCTTATGCCGGTAACATTTATTCATTCCATTAGGTAAATTAAGTTCTCCTTAAACCCCAGACAGCTCAGAGAAACTACAACTAATGAAAAGGACTTTACAACAGAGCGACTTGAAATCTTAAGAAAGACAGGTATTTGCATACTTTCAGTGACTTTAGAAAGTTTCTTTTGTTAAGCTAAAGGTCAAGGTGGGTTATTTTTTATACCCACCATCATCTTTTTTGTAACATCTCAAAAAACACATCACATACCCAAAATTCTAATGTTGTAGGCAAGTCCGTCTGCCAGCCTGTAAAATCACTCTGCAATGTTTATAGAAAAAAACGTTGAGGTTATTGAGCATAGACCTATTTCACCTGCAACCGACACTAGTCTTCCCTACTAGCAGTGCATAGGACTCCAGGCCAGATGAGATGGAATCTAACACTTGAGGTGATTCTATTAGAAAACCTCACGCACAAAATGATTTTATATGATGGAGAGGATGAATCTTAGCGAGAGAATGTCCTTAATGTGGCAGGAGTTATATAAGTCTTGCATAACTTTAATCGCACGCTCACAACAGTGGATGATACGGGCAATGTTGATTGGACATTTATTTTTCTCCAGTGTAACTTCAAATTAACATGTAAAAGGGTGCTATGTAGGGCCGGGACAAATATATCGCATCACTTCACTTAGATTCTATCTAATCTTAAATAAACACTCGTCAAAATATGATACAGGGATATGCAGTTATAAAAAGTCATCACCCTAATAAACACG